>NW_026112546.1:0-98734 GCF_024323335.1 Lathyrus oleraceus
AGGTTCTTAATGAGCTTGTCAACTAATTTTCCAAAGACAACGATTTTGAATTTGATAAAAATGGTCGAACCATTGAACCGTGAGGCATTAATGTTATCGAAGTGTTCGGAAGTTTAATTTTAAGGTGGTTTGAATTTGTGTTGTTAATCATTGGATGAATCGAATTGGGTCAGATGTAACTCTCGTCTCAGGTCAGATGTGGATTACGAAGTTGACAAGAAGTTTTGAAGCTCATTTAGAAGTTAGGTATTTTAGGGAAGATACTAATGAGGTGTATGAGAAAGAATATGAAAGATGGATGCGAGAGATAGAGAATGCAAATGCATGAGGGAGAAGACATATCGGGTGTCCAATGAATTCTTTTTTGGATAACCTTATTTCATTGATTTTATCATATATTTCACATTTATATTTACATGTAGAAAATGTATTTCTTGGACAACCATACTTTCTCATTCAGCATATTAAGACATAACTGTTTTAGAGAAATTGATGTAATATGTAACACTTCTATTTTTTTTTTCATTTAAAGTGGATGACTGTATCGCGTAATAAAAAAATTGATTTTTTAGAGACTTTTTAAAATACTCATTTTATTAAATCCGTTGATCAGTCAAACAAGTTAAAATCAAATATTGGTATAATTTATAACAATTTATGAGAAAGTCCTATGTTGATAGTTTCTCACAATGACTGCCCAAATATTATTATTTTTTCTTATTATTATGGGTAAAAATTCCTAAAGATAGGCAAGTTTCTTGTAACTTAAATATCCTTTCAGCCTCAATTAGTTTATAAGTGAGCATCATAAGTTCTAACTGAGCTTGTCAAAGAATTTTCCAAAGATAACGATTTTGAATTTTAAAAAAAACGTATCTAAATATTGGTAAAAATTTCGTTAAAGATGGGCATGTTGCTTGTATCTTAAATAGCCTTTAGCCTCAATTAGTTTTATAAGTGAGCATTATAGGGTCTAATGAGCTTGTCAACAAAGTTTCCAAAGAGAATGATTTTGAATGTAATAAAAAGTGTCGAACCATTGACAACCATACTTTCACATATAGCATCTTGAGACATAATTGTTTTTATAGAAATTGATATAATATGTAACACTTCTATTTTTTTTTTCTCTTTTAAAGTGGACGATTGTATGCGTAATAAAAAAATGGATTTTTTAGAGACTTTTTAAATACTCATTTTATTAAATCCGATGATCAGTCGTAAAAGTGAAAATCGAATATTGGATAATTTATAACAATTTATGAGAAAGTCTTATGTTGATAGTTTCTCACAATGACTGCCAAATATTATTATTGTTTTATTATTATTATGGGTAAAAATTCGTTAAAGATAGGCAAGTTTCTTGTAGCTTAAATATCCTTTCAGCCTCAATTAGTTTATAAGTGAGCATCATAGGTTCTAAATGAGCTTTCAACTAATTTTCCAAAGACAACGATTTTGAATTTAATAAAAATGTGTCGAACCATTAATCGTGAGGCATTAATGCGGTATCGAAGTCTTCGAAGTTTAATTCCAGGTGGTTTAATACTGTGTTTTTAATCATTGGATGAATCAGACTGGGTCAGATGTAACTCTCGTCACAGGTCAGATGTGGATTCCGAAGTTGAAACCAAGTTTTGAAGCTCATTTAGAAGTTGGGATTTTAGGAGAGGATGATAATGATGGTATGAGGAAAGAAATATGAAAGATGGATACGAGAGATAGAGAATAAACTGCTTGAGGGAGAAGACTACATCGGGTGTCCAATGAGTATTTTTCGGATGACCTTATTTCATTGATTTTATCATATTTTCACATTTATATTTACATGTAGAAAAAGTATTTCATGGACAACCATACTTTCTCACATAGCATCTTGAGACATAATTGTTTTTAGAGAAATTGATGTAATATGTAACATTTCTATTTTTTTCTTTTAAAGTTGACGACTGTATCGCGTAATAAAAAAATTGATTTTTTAGAGACTTTTTAAAATACTCATTTTATTAAATCCGATGATCAGTAAACAAGTTAAAATCAAATATTGGTATTATTTATAACAATTTATGAGAAAGTCTTATGTTGATAATTTCTCACAATGACTGCCCAAATATTATTATTTTTTCTTATTATTATGGGTAAAAATTCCTTAAAGATAGGCAAGTTTCTTGTAACTTAAATATCCTTTCAGTCGCAATTAGTTTATAAATGAGCATCATAAGTTCTAACTGAGCTTGTCTACGAATTTTCCAAAGACAACGATTTTGAATTTTAAAAAACGTATCTTAATATTGGTAAAAATTCGTTAAAGATGGGCATGTTTCTTGTATCTTAAATATCCTTTAGCCTCAATTAGTTTATAAGTGAGCATTATAGGTTCTAAATGAGCTTGTCAACAAATTTTCCAAAGAGAATGATTTTGAATGTAATAAAAATTGTCGAACCATTGAACGGTGAGGCATTAATGTGGTATCAAAGTCTTCGGAAGTTTAATTCCCGTGTGGTTTGATATTGTGTTGTTAATCGTTTGATGAATTGAACTGGGTCAGATGTAACTCTCGTCTCTAGTCAGATGTGGATTTCGAAGTTGACAAGAAGTTTTGGAAGCTCATTTCGAAGTTAGGGATTTTAGGAGCAGATAATAATGAGGTGTATGAGGAAGAAATATGAAAGATGGATGCGGGAGATAGAGAATGCAAGTGCTTGAGGGAGAAGACTATATCGCGTGTCCAATGAATTATTTTTTGGATAACCTTATTTCATTGATTTTCAAATATTTTCACATTTATATTTACATGGACAACCATACTTTCACATATAGCATCTTGAGACATAATTGTTTTTATAGAAATTGATATAATATGTAACACTTCTATTTTTTTTTCTCTTTTAAAGTGGACGATTGTATTGCGTAATAAAAAAATGGATTTTTTTAGAGACTTTTTAAAATACTCATTTTATTAAATCCCATGATCAGTCGTAAAAGTGAAAATCGAATATTGATATAATTAATAACAATTTATGAGAAAGTCTTATGTTGATAGTTTCTCACAATGACTGCCCAAATATTATTATTGTTTTATTATTATTATGGGTAAAAATTCGTTAAAGATAAGCATGTTTCTTGTAGCTTAAATATCCTTTCAGCCTCAATTAGTTTATAAGTGAGCATCATAGGTTCTAAATGAGCCTTTCAACTAATTTTCCAAAGACAACGGTTTTGAATTTAATAAAAATGTGTCGAACCATTAATCGATGAGGCATTAATGCGGTATCGAAGTCTTCGGAAGTTTAATTCCCAGGTGGTTTAATACTGTGTTTTTAATCATTGGATGAAGCAGACTGGGTCAGATGTAACTCTCGTCACAGGTCAGATGTGGATTCCGAAGTTGAAACCAAGTTTGAAAGCTCATTTAGAAGTTTGGGATTTTAGGAGAGGATGATAATGAGTTGTATGAGGAAGAAATATGAAAGATGGATACGAGAGATAGAGAATGCAACTGCTTGAGGGAGAAGACTACATCGGGTGTCCAATGAGTTATTTTTCGGATGACCTTATTTCATTGATTTTATCATATTTTCACATTTATATTTACATGTAGAAAAAGTATTTCATGGACAACCATACTTTCTCACATAGCATCTTGAGACATAATTGTTTTTAGAGAAATTGATGTAATATGTAACATTTCTATTTTTTTCTTTTAAAGTTGACGACTGTATCGCGTAATAAAAAAATTGATTTTTTAGAGACTTTTTAAATACTCATTTTATTAAATCCGTTGATCAGTCAAACAAAATAAAATCGAATATTGGTATAATTTATAACAATTTATGGGAAAGTCCTATGTTGATAGTTTCTCACAATGACTACCCAAATATTATTATTTTTTCTTATTATTATGGGTAAAAATTCATTAAAGATAGGCAAGTTTCTTTTAACTTAAATATCCTTTTCGCCTCAATTAGTTTATAAGTGAGCATCATAAGTTCTAAATGAGCTTGTCAAAGAATTTCCCAAAGATAACGATTTTGAATTTAATAAAAATGTGTCGAACCATTGAACGGTGAGGCATTAATGCGGTATCGAAGTCTTCGGAAGTTTAATTCCCATGTGGTTTGATACTGTGTTGTTAATCGTTGGATGAATCGGACTGGGTCAGGTGTAACTCTCGTCTCAGGTCAGATGTGGATTACGAAGTTGACAAGAAGTTTTGGAAGCTCAGTTAGAATTTCGGAATTTTAGGAGCTGATAATAATGAGGTGTATGAGATAGAAATATGAAAGATGGACGCGAGAGATAGAGATTGCAAGTGGTTGAGGGAGAAGACTATATCGGGTCTCCAATGAATACTTTTTCGGATAACCTTATTTCATTGATTTTATTATATTTTCACATTTATATTTACATGTAGAAAAAGTATTTCATGGACCACCATACTTTCTCATATAGCATCTTGAGACATAATTGTTTTTAGAGTAATTGATGTAATACGTAACACTTCTTTTTTTTTTCTTTTAAAGTAGACGACTGTATCGCGTGATAAAAAATTTGATTTTTTAGAGACTTTTTTAAATACTCATTTTATTAAATCCGATGACCAATCAAACAAATTAAAATCGAATATTGGTATAATTTATAACAATTTATGAGAAAGTCTTCTCTTGATAGTTTCTCACAATGACTGCCAAAATATTATTATTGTTTTCGTATTATTATGGGTAAAAATCCGTTAAAGATAGGCAAGTTTCGTGTATCTTAAATATCCTTCCAGTCTCAGTTAGTTTTCAAGTGAGCATCATAGGTTCTAAATGAGCTTGTCAACTAATTTTCCAAAGACAACGATTTTGAATTTGATAAAAATGTGTCGAACCATTGAACCGTGAGGCATTAATGTGGTATCGAAGTCTTCGGAAGTTTAATTTTAAGGTGGTTTGAATTGTGTTGTTAATCGTTGGATGAATCGGATTGGGTCAGATGTAACTCTCGTCTCAGGTCAGATGTGGATTACGAAGTTGACAAGAAGTTTTGAAGCTCATTTAGAAGTTAGGTATTTTAGGGGAAGATACTAATGAGGTGTATGAGAAAGAAATATGAAAGATGGATGCGAGAGATAGAGAATGCAAATGCATGAGGGAGAAGACAATATCGGGTGTCCAATGAATTCTTTTTTGGATAACCTTATTTCATTGATTTTATCATATATTCACATTTATATTTACATGTAGAAAATGTATTTCTTGGACAACCATACTTTCTCATTCAGCATATTAAGACAGAACTGTTTTTAGAGAAATTGATGTAATATGTAACACTTCTATTTTTTTTCTTTTAAAGTGGATGACTGTATCGCATAATAAAAAAATTGATTATTTAGAGACTTTTTAAAATACTCATTTTATTAAATCCGATGATCAGTCAAACAAGTTAAAATCAAATATTGGTATTATTTATAACAATTTATGAGAAAGTCTTATGTTGATAATTTCTCACAATGACTGCCCAAATATTATTATTTTTTCTTATTATTATGGGTAAAAATTCCTTAAAGATAGGCAAGTTTCTTGTAACTTAAATATCCTTTCAGTCGCAATTAGTTTATAAGTGAGCATCATAAGTTCTAACTGAGCTTGTCTACGAATTTTCCAAAGACAACGATTTTGAATTTTAAAAAAACGTATCTTAAATATTGGTAAAAATTCGTTAAAGATGGGCATGTTTCTTGTATCTTAAATATCCTTTAGCCTCAATTAGTTTATAAGTGAGCATTATAGGTTCTAAATGAGCTTGTCAACAAATTTTCCAAAGAGAATGATTTTGAATGTAATAAAAATTTGTCGAACCATTGAACGGTGAGGCATTAATGTGGTATCAAAGTCTTCGGAAGTTTAATTCCCGTGTGGTTTGATACTGTGTTGTTAATCGTTGGATGAATTGAACTGGGTCAGATGTAACTCTCGTCTCTAGTCAGATGTGGATTTCGAAGTTGACAAGAAGTTTTGGAAGCTCATTTCGAAGTTAGGGATTTTAGGAGCAGATAATAATGAGGTGTATGAGGAAGAAATATGAAAGATGGATGCGGGAGATAGAGAATGCAAGTGCTTGAGGGAGAAGACTATATCGCGTGTCCAATGAATTATTTTTTGGATAACCTTATTTCATTGATTTTCAAATATTTTCACATTTATATTTACATGGACAACCATACTTTCACATATAGCATCTTGAGACAGAATTGTTTTTATAGAAATTGATATAATATGTAACACTTCTATTTTTTTTTCTCTTTTAAAGTGGACGATTGTATTGCGTAATAAAAAAATGGATTTTTTTAGAGACTTTTTAAAATACTCATTTTATTAAATCCCATGATCAGTCGTAAAAGTGAAAATCGAATATTGATATAATTTATAACAATTTATGAGAAAGTCTTATGTTGATAGTTTCTCACAATGACTGCCCAAATATTATTATTGTTTTATTATTATTATGGGTAAAAATTCGTTAAAGATAAGCATGTTTCTTGTAGCTTAAATATCCTTTCAGCCTCAATTAGTTTATAAGTGAGCATCATAGGTTCTAAATGAGCCTTTCAACTAATTTTCCAAAGACAACGGTTTTGAATTTAATAAAAATGTGTCGAACCATTAATCGATGAGGCATTAATGCGGTATCGAAGTCTTCGGAAGTTTAATTCCCAGGTGGTTTAATACTGTGTTTTTAATCATTGGATGAAGCAGACTGGGTCAGATGTAACTCTCGTCACAGGTCAGATGTGGATTCCGAAGTTGAAACCAAGTTTTGATAGCTCATTTAGAAGTTTGGGATTTTAGGAGAGGATGATAATGAGTTGTATGAGGAAGAAATATGAAAGATGGATACGAGAGATAGAGAATGAAACTGCTTGAGGGAGAAGACTACATCGGGTGTCCAATGAGTTATTTTTCGGATGACCTTATTTCATTGATTTTATCATATTTTCACATTTATATTTACATGTAGAAAAAGTATTTCATGGACAACCATACTTTCTCACATAGCATCTTGAGACATAATTGTTTTTAGAGAAATTGATGTAATATGTAACATTTCTATTTTTTTCTTTTAAAGTTGACGACTGTATCGCGTAATAAAAAAATTGATTTTTTAGAGACTTTTTTAAATACTCATTTTATTAAATCCGTTGATCAGTCAAACAAAATAAAATCGAATATTGGTATAATTTATAACAATTTATGGGAAAGTCCTATGTTGATAGTTTCTCACAATGACTACCCAAATATTATTATTTTTTCTTATTATTATGGGTAAAAATTCATTAAAGATAGGCAAGTTTCTTTTAACTTAAATATCCTTTTTGCCTCAATTAGTTTATAAGTGAGCATCATAAGTTCTAAATGAGCTTGTCAAAGAATTTCCCAAAGATAACGATTTTGAATTTAATAAAAATGTGTCGAACCATTGAACGGTGAGGCATTAATGCGGTATCAAGTCTTCGGAAGTTTAATTCCCATGTGGTTTGATACTGTGTTGTTAATCGTTGGATGAATCGGACTGGGTCAGGTGTAACTCTCGTCTCAGGTCAGATGTGGATTACGAAGTTGACAAGAAGTTTTGGAAGCTCAGTTAGAATTTCGGAATTTTATGAGCTGATAATAATGAGGTGTATGAGATAGAAATATGAAAGATGGACGCGAGAGATAGAGATTGCAAGTGGTTGAGGGAGAAGACTATATCGGGTGTCCAATGAATTCTTTTTCAGATGACCTTATTTAATTGATTTTATCATATTTTCACATTTATATTTACATGTAGAAAAAGTATTTCATGGACAACCATACTTTCACATATAGCATCTTGAGACAGAATTATTTTTAGAGAAATTTTCGTAATATGTAACACTTCTATTTTTTTTCTTTTAAAGTGGACGAATGTAACGCGTAAAGTGCCTATTGACATCATTATATACACATGTCCAAACTAAAAATATCAAATGGACTTGTTATACAATAGTGCCTAAAAATAAAAATCTAAGAACTATGTACAATATCTTCATTGTACATAACTCCACAGCGGAAGATCACGATAAACAACATCCCTTGAAACATCAGTAGACAACCTCTCTTGAATTCAACGTGCAAGGAATACATGAAAAATAACAACAATAATGGGATGAGATGATAATCTCAGTGAGTTCTCCTATCCTATGGGTCCACTCGGCTCTACAAGCTTTCTACTCGATTCTAACTCAAGTATCCACCTTCCGTTACTTGATCATCACTCGCACCTTGTAACTAGGACTTAGGTAACTAAGGGATAATCACAATGTATGGAAACATGTAACATCACTATTCGGATTCACGCAATATCGATCCCCAACCGTACCTACGTCTAGGCCAAGGCTTGGTTCACGCATGCCCGTATGGTCCAACTTTCACGGTTGATACCAGGTTCCCCTATAGAACTTGAATCCACTTTTAAGAACCATCACTCGTATGGGACTCGAATCCACTTTGAGTATCTTTCACTGTATGGGACTCTAACCCACTTAGGTGTCCACCTTTCCGCCATGTCCACCATGGTTGGGGCTCAAACCTAATTGAGGCACGAGTCATTGGTGCCACATCCCCACTTACTGCTTTACCTAAGCCCTTGAAGTGGTATGTGCATAATCACAACTAGTTTCGATAATGTGATTAATTCTCAATAACCAATAGGACTTTCGGAGCAACACTCCTCACCACATTAGGACTTTTGGAACAAAAGTTCCTCACCAAAATATCAAAAAAATTCTCATGATATCATATCAATTCTCATGGCATCATAAAATGATCCATTCTTATTACATAAAGTCACACATGTTCCATACAAAGCATATTAATTCATTTATCAGGTGAATACTTGTCCATGATACACACGTAGGTACTGTTGCGTCCAAGCATCATCGCATACCCATTTCCATAACCTAGATTATCTTCTAAGTTGTTAATCAAGTTATTCTCCTAGGTTTCCTCACTCATCTTCATAGGATTTTAAAACATGTTATTTCACATTCAACACAACAACAATGTTTAGCATTCATCATAATATAATTCATAGCATTTGTAAGGCACATAATATACTATAACATGGTACAAGAATAATAGTCTTTTACGTTATCTTTCTAACGCATCCGTCCGCGTCAAAAATAGAGTTACAACACTCAAATAATCTAACAATCTAACTTAATCAAGAATATAGGTTAACACTTGTTCCTTGCACACATATTCAACAACAGGAGCTTAGTCTAGTGGTAAGGCTTGCTTCATATCAAGGAGGTCCCGACTTCAACCCCCATTGGTGACATATTTTAATTTAACAAGGAATTAATTCATGTCAATGGACTGATCAAATAAAACCTGCATAAACTTCCTTTTTTTTCTAACACAACAATTCAATTGATTCCTCAAACAATACTCATCAAAGTTTCACCTTACATCATACAATCATTCCTTAATTTACCCAAGATCATGAAAACATAATCATAATAACAACAAGTTCATCATGGATTCATCAAGTTCATGGTTATGCATTACACACAAAACCTAACCCCAAATTTATAAAATTTCTTCCCCCCAATGCTACACTAGCTAAGAACTCACCTCGAAGATGAAGATGATGGAAAGGATTTGGTTTGATGGTTGATGTTTTCCATTTCTTCTTCAAGACTTCTTCATCCTCCAAGTTTCCTCTTCTCTCTTTCTCTTCTCCTTTTCTCTTCTTTTTCCCCTTTATTTCTTTTCTTTATGATATCTCTATCTCTAATACCTACTCTTCCTTTCTATCTTTATTCATATCCACTTCTTCTTTCTTTTCAATCACCACCACACAATATACATACATAATATATAACTATAATATATAATATCAAGTAGTGATAAAAATATCTCAATTGATATTTTGTCTTCTAGTACCAATTATTAATGTTATCAAAATGTCCCCTCTTGTACTTATTAATAATGGTCCTTCTCTTTTAATAAGGATTGATCTCTTCAGAGTTCACTTGTTACTCTATTGGTCCCAACTGACAAAAGATAGAGTACATAGGAACTCAATTGGTTTTAACTGATAACTAATTAAGTATTCAAGGGAATATGGGATATTACATTCTCCCCCCTTAAATTGAAATTCACCCTCAAATTTCCTCCTCTCGATAAATAAACAATTCTTGCATAAATGTCTTAGACCAACACTTGACTTCTCTTCAATTTCAAACCTCCTACATATTCATTCTTCCAACTTATTTTCCTTGACAAACTTCTTTCTTATGTGAACTCTCAATACTTTATGGTCTTAACCATATCCTCATTCCAATACTGGATTAACATTTAAACTTGCTCCCACTTAATTCATCTGATATACCGCTCTACATCAGTTGGTCACTTTCCTCCCGGAAACCATGACTTCCCTTCCTTGCACTAAGTGACACAAAACATAATTACGACATCTTATCTTGATTTGGGTAATAAATACTCATTTAATCTTCATAAGAAAACTTATTGATTCCTTGATCACACACAATATTTATTGCTCTTCTTTTATTATTCCTTCAACAAATGCGACAAACTTTGTAATCCATCTATTGATAATCTCATCAACTTCACTTAATCTGATACTATATGCTGCAAGCCTTTACTCCTAATGTTTCACTTCTCTCATACTACTCCAATAAGATAACACCATTAACATGAGATTGTCTTACACCAATTCTTATGAGTAATTATCTCTCATATCCCTATAATCTTGATTAAGCTCTATCATCCATCACTTTTCACTACACTACTATAATTCCAACAGTCGAACACCCGGGATTCCTAGACATTATTGGTTAGCTAACAGTCTACATAGAGGACCACACCTATCCTCCAGAGTGCCCACCACCCAAAACAGTACTAGGACCTCACTGACATCTATTAATAGAATAAATTTCTTGTTGACATACAAAGGTTTAGAATATGACCAACACCCTCCATAAGATAGATATGCAGGAGCCACATAACTACAACCATAAAGGTGTATGACATTCAGATTTATCCTGTGCTTGAATGAACTTATCCAAATTAGCTTGACAATATCTAATTCTTGTTACTATATTCCATATCAAATCCTCTTATAGGGTTCTGATTCTTTCAAGGTTTCTGCTGACACATGATCTCGACCAATAACAAAATAACACCATCAAGGAACTTCGAGTCATCCATGAGACACCACTTCCAAAAGCCTTAAGCAATCTAGAATGTAACTATGAGTTTCCATACTAGTCTCTGAGACACACAACGCTTCAAAACTTTAGAAATAACATTGCACTTCTTATCTAGACCCCTTAATCTTAACGTCTTGATCCATCTTCAAGAATCTTAGCTTAAGCACTTACTAATATACAGCATGAGTTACACGGTTAACTTCAGCAACATCTGATTCTCGTTCCTCCTCGAAAGTACAACTCGTGAATCCTTCCAATAGGGTAGAGTATCGTTGTATACAAAAAATACTACTCTCCCGGGGGCCTATATTCGAAGGCATGAATCCAAGAAATTATCGAATGTCATAATCTGACTAACCAATTTACACCTTACTAAAACATATGTAAAATACACAACTAACCTCCTCAAGATCACCACTCGATAAGTCTCTTCCATCTATGTTCCTTATAGTTATTCGTAGTCATAAGAATGTTACTTCCAAGACTTACTTAAACTGAGCATGGGTCACCAGGTGGGTCCTCCAAACATCTGACTTCTATGACATCTCTACAGATGACCAATTACGCATTACACCTTCAAAAATCCCAAATTCAAAACTATCAATCTGACTTATGGTAACTTGTAACTCCATCCTCAATTTGTACATCCACAACGGTACACTTATGAGATTTAGGATACCCTTAGCTCCAACAAGGTGTGAATGTTTATACTCTGTAACCAACCAACCGAACACTACTTAAGAAGATAAATAACAACTAGACTTCCAATAAGCCACCATTACTCTTGAAATTCAACAAGATGCACTTAAGATGAACCTTAGCATTACCACACACTTATGACTGGACTTTTCTTCTACACCAATACCTACTATACACTTCATCATACTGGGGTTACTCGTATAGATGACTTGCTACTAACATTCCTCATTGTCTCTCCATAAGCTCTTACAACATAACATATTTCACATCCTACACTTAGTCCCCATGCTCCAGCTTGGCTTGTCTTTCGTTGTCTATCATAAACTCAACTTCTCACAATACAAGACTCACTACTCAACAAAGTGTGTGTTACTTCACATCCATCTCAAGACAAGGAATCCATTACGCATACTTGTGACCATAATGTCGTTATCACATACTTCTCTTAATACCAAGGTTTAACTTTTTCCACTACACTCCCTCCTCGGTAAATATCCACATATGAATGATTATCAACCATACACCCCTATCTTAGCCTCAATAAAATCCTTATGACTCCATAGTCTCCTTATGTGAAGTTCATTCCCTTACGATGATTTTAGTGCAAGGTTTACACTACTCCCAAACTCTATGTCTACTTCTTTTCTATGGTAATGCCATTAACTCCAATAATAGAACCATTCTACTAGAATTTTCCTCATGGTTCTTTCTTTTTCCTCATAATATTGATTCCTCAAACAATATTCATCAAAGTTTCACCTTACATCATACAATCATTCCTTAAGTTACCCAAGATCATGAAAACATAACCATAACAACAACACCAAGTTCATCATGGATTCATCAAGTTCATGATTATGTATTACACACAAAACCTAACCCCAAATTTATAAAATTTCTTCCCCCCAATGTTACACTAGCTAAGAGCTAACCTTGAAGATGAAGATGATGGAAAGGATTTGGTTTAATGGTTGATGTTTTCATTTCTTCTTCAAGTCTTCTTCATCCTCCAAGTTTCCTCTTCTCTCTTTCTCTTCTCCTTTTCTCTTCCTTTTCCCCTTTCTTTCTTTTCTTTCTGATATCTCTATATCTCCTACCTACTCTTCCTTTCTATCTTCATTCATATCCACTTCTTCTTTCTTTTCAATCACCACCACACAATATACATACATAATATATAATATCAAGTAGTGATAAAAATATCTCAATTGATATTTTATCTTCTAGTACCAATTACTAATGTTATCAAAATGTCCCCTCTTGTACTTATTAATAATATTCCTTCTCTTTTAATAAGGATTGATCTCTTCAGAGTTCACTGGTTACTATATTGGTCCCAACTGACAAGAGATAGACTTCAACTTTGAGATCAAAATGTCAAGACTTCAAGCTTTCACATAAGAGTGTTAGAAAATCCAATATCTATATCACTTGCGTTATATACCATGCAACGAAATGTAAAGCATTGAACTTTTTCTGTTTTGGGCTAACTTAATTAAAATCAAATTGATCAATATTAATTTTTCTCATACATGGATGTTTGCAAATTAATCATTTTGATAAATATAAATTTTTTATAGAGGCAATGACTCTTTAGAACATCTCTCAATATATGCAGAGTTTCTCCATTTAGACTCATTGATCATATGGGATATGAAAATCCTTTTGATCATTAATTCTTTAGAGTAAATTAACCTTCTAAAATGATGCAAAATAAAGTGACTCTGCACAAAAGCACTTACAAAAAAGGCATTCTAAAAAAAGAAAAGACTTAAAATTTTCCATAATTATTCATTTTGCTACATGATTTTGTTTGTCTCTATTATACATTTCAGGTTGGTTTTAATACATTTTCCCCTCATATTTGTGCCATTCACATTCTTGAATCATTTAGTCATTCTCATCATTTCTTGAGTTGTTTCATTCATAATAATTTTGAGTGTATCTTCCTATGCTTAACTTTCTTATTTGTTTTCGAAAATTCTTCTTTTTTTGTCTTATAGTATTTTCTATTTAAACTCTATTGTTGAAAGCCTTTGTAGATTTGTTGCATTATATTTGAAGTCTTGATTGCCATTCTTACTTGGGTTCCTTTTTAAGAACTTGAAAAATGGACTTTGATTGGGAAAATTTAAGATGACAAATCTTTTAGAAGTCATAAATCAAGTGAAAAGACAATTGAAAAATCCAAGAGTGTGGACACATAGTTGACTGAAAATGTCCCTTTTAAACATGGGATTTTCCCACAATCGGCCAAAACATCATTTTAAAAAAAAAGAGCTTTTGCACATTATCAATTCAAAAACAGTCTACCAACAATCATCAATTTTACACAGACTCAACTGAATAACTTTATCTAGAGTTTTTACACAGACTCAACTCAAGAACGTTAACTAGAGCTTTTAACAGGTTCAACTCAATAAAATTCAATTATCTCTTAACATGCTATGCTTGTAACCTTTAAAATTATTACAAAGAAGACACAAGAGACTATGCTCTTGAATAAACACTTTCATCACAACAATTCTCAAATGGAACTTTTTACTCTTTTTTCGCTAAGACAACTCTAATGAAAAAAGAGTGACAAAAGAAGGCTTCTAATTAGAAAGAAGGCTTATATTTCGCTAAAAAAGAAAATAATCCATGGTCATTCTTAATGAATTAATCGATTAAACCTATGTATTAATCAATTAATCAAGTTAAAATATGAAAATTTGATTTTCTAAATCAGTTAATCGATTATCATCCTCTTTAATCGATTAGGATGCATTACACTTTCATTCTAATTGATTAAATGACCTCTTAACTTAGACATTGTATAATACATTTTTAATTGATTAAGCAAGCTTCTAATCAATTAAGTGCTTTCCTTAGGTGGTTTTAAGAGATTTTATCATAAGAGAAGAGGTTTAAAGACACATTTATCTCTGTGTACGCGCATTGCTTTAATACCTCAAATTTTACTCATATTCCTTAACAATTAAATTGATTATAACTAGAGAAAACTATGCGCATGACAAGAAAATATTTCACACTTTCAACTTTGAGATCAAAATTCAAGCTTTTACATAAGAGTGTTAGCAAATCCAACATCTATATCACTTGCGTTATATACTATGCCACAAAACGTAAAGCATTGAACTTGTTCTGTTGTGGGGTAACTTAAGTTAAAATCAAATTGATCAATATTAATATTTCTTATACATGGATGTTTGCAAATTAACCATTTTTATAAATAAAAAAATTTCATATTTGAAACATTGACTCTTTAGAAGATCTCAATTTGAGACTAATAACTAACTCTCATTTGTTTTATAGAGCAAGATTTCATATTTTCAACTTTGAGATCAAAATGTCAAGACTTCAAACTTTCACATAAGAGTGTTAGCAAATCCAACATCTATATCACTTACGTTATATACTATGCCACGAAATGTAAAGCATTGTACTTGTTCTGTTGTGGGCTAACTTAAGTTAAAATTAAATTGATCAATATTAATATTTCTTATACATAGATGTTTGCAAATTAATCATTCAGATAAATATAAAAATTGCATATTTGAAGCAATGACTCTTTAGAACATCTCTCAATATATGTAGAGTTTCTCCATTTAGATTCATTGATCATATGGGATATGAAAATCCTTTTGATCATTAATTCTCTAGAGTAAATTAACCTTCAATGATATTTTTGTCATGTCGTTTGGACGACTCAATCTTTAAACTTAGGCGTGCAATTTTTTTTAAAAAAAGTTCTCTCTCTTTTGATTTAAATTATTTTAACACACCACTTATAACCTTCTAAGGCATTTTCCTGATTTTTTTACAAAATATTGTAATTTTAAAATATTGTGTTATTGAGATTCCAAGTTGAGAGTAATAACAATGAATACTCATTTGATTCATAAAGCAAGTATGAAAATTAAGTGAAATGAACATTTAGAAATACATTCGTAAATAATAAAATTATAACAACAGATAATCAGTTAACACTTTACAATTGATTATAGAAGAACAAAAATAAATAAAATAATTAATTTAATTATAAAATATTGAAACGAATGATTTAATGAATAGCAATTGATTGTTTGTGATCAAGAAAGAATGTGAAGAATTAGTTGGCAGCACTGCAGATACGTCTAATGACTCCGGCGGATCCGGTTAATGGTTGAATATCTCCCATGTTTATCATAGCAGTTGCAAAATCAGACTTGAAAACCGTAGGATTTTGGCTGTATTGAGAAACGATAAATGAAGAACATGGGGATCTATATATGATGTCTAGAACCATTGTGAATCATCTCTTGATTGATCTCCTTGCATTGAGTGTCTTAAACCCTAGATATGAGCTTGATGAGGAATTGGTGGACACACACTACCTACAAACACAACAAACTATACATTTTTGGTATTTTGGTTAGTTAATAATGAAAAACAAAGTATGATACAATCAAATTGTGCTTGGTGATCTCTCCCAATGCAAACCCAATGAATGAGGAGGAAGGAGGATGCCAAGGTGTGATCCCAAAACTAATGCACATGATGAGATAGCATGAGGGATCTTAGGGTCAAAATTGGGGTCTTACCCCAACACTTCCTTTGCTGCAGAGAGCAGTGAAAAATAAAAAGATGGATGAGGAACTTAAAGATGACAATAAACATTCCACTTCTTGATGTTATTAAGCAGGTTCCCAAATATGTAAAATTTCTGAAAGAGTTGTGCACACACAAAGGATATTAAAGGAAAATGAAAGAGTGAACATGAGACAAAACGTTTCAACTTTCATTCCACCTATGCATTTATTTGTAAAAGCCAAAATGGGCCAGAATGTTTTGTCTCTCACTCAGACCATGCCCTAAAAGTGAAAAGATTCAGGAAACTTTTCTATTCCACGAACTATTGGGGATACCAAGTTTGAAAATTGCATATTAGATTTAGTTGGTACTGACAAAGGTTTAATCGAGTGTAAAATATCTAAGCTCTGAAAAACACTCCATTTATGCACATAAAAAGCATCCATGTAAATCATACAAAGAACAAGATTTGAGACTAATAACAAATTCTCATTTGTTTTATAGAGCAAGATTTCACACTTTCAACTTTGAAATCAAAATTCAAGCTTTCACATAAGAGTGTTAGCAAATCCAACATCTGTATCACTTGCGTTATATACTATGTCACGAAATGTAAAGCATTGAACTTGTTCTGTTTTGGGCTAACTTAAGTTAAAATCAAATTGATCAATATTAATTTTTCTTATACATAGATGTTTGCAAATTAATCATTCTGATAAATATAAAAATTGCATATTTGAAACAATGACTCTTTAGAACATCTCTCAATATATGTTGAGTTTCTCCATTTAGACCCATTCATCATATGAGATATGAAAATCCTTTTGATCATCTAGAAATACATTTGTATATAATAAAATTATAACAAAAGATAATCATTTAACACTTTACAATTGATTACACAAGAACAAAAATAAATAAAATAATTAATTTAATTATAAAATATTGAAACAGACCATTTAATGAATATCAATGGATTGTTTGTGATAAAGAAAGAAAGAATGTGTAGAATTAGTTGGCAGCACTGCAGATACGTCTAATGATTCCGGCGGATCCTGTTAATGGTTGAATATCTCCCATGTTTATCATAGAAGCTGCAAAATCAGATTTAAAAGCGGTAGGATTTTGGCTGTATTGAGAAACGATAGAATCCGTAGATCCACCGCTGAAAAGAACTTGGTCTGATTGTAGAAGACCCTTCTTTTGAATTAAATTCTTAAAGTAGTTGTTGTCAAAAGAATTTGGTGTGACCAAGTCGAGTGCTGCCAACTTCTGATTGTTTGAAGTGGAACTGGAAGATGGACAACCACGTTGGCGAGTGGTAGCGAATCCAGCATCTATGTCACTTGCATTGTTGTATATCCTATCACGAAATGTAAAGCATTGAGCTTGTCCGATTGTGTGGGCACCTAAGTTAGTTAAAATGAAATTGATTAATATAAGCAAATATGAAAATATGGATGTTTGAAACTAGTAATAAATTTACCAGATAGAGCAACCATGTCTTTGGCAGTGAGACCTTTAATAGTAAATTTAGATATAAGAGTTTGAAGATCGTCGGTAAAGAATGGAAGGTCCGTATTGGCCAAACTTTTGCTTGCCGTAGTAGAATCTCTTCTTCCAAGTTTCACTGTCCATGATGGACCACCTACCTGTAATTGTAAATATGAAATTATTAATATATAGTCATGAAATTATTAATAAGCATGCAATGCAAATTGTAAACTTACAGCGAATGATGCATCACGTGCGGCTACAGCTACTATGTCTGCACAAGACACAACTCCGGGACATACTTTCTCTACCTGTGATTTTGCATTATCAATGACTTGAAATCCTCTTGCTGAGTTAAGATTTGGAAGTGCAGTCTTTTCGCTCTCGATTGTGGTACTGTCATCTAGCAAAATGGATGCATCACAGCCCTGCACAAAGCAGTCATGAAAATGAAGGCGAATGAGAGATGCAGCCATGCGACGCTCTTTAGAGACAGCTGTACGAATGGCAGTTCTAATGGTGGTTAGTGCATCGGGGCATGTAGTGTCGTAAAATGTAGAAGACAACTGTGCATCACATATTGTGGCTAGCAGCACCAATATTGTAACAACAATTCTATAAGCCATGTAAGTGTTGATTGATGATTGAATTTCAGAAAATAATATATGAATGTTAGCAAGATGATTATGAAATGATCGATCATGCATATATATATATATATATAGTGTGTGTAATAGAAACTGCGAGAGAATGTTTCATGGTCACTCATGTCCGCTACCTTCAACGCGTTGCACTGCAAAGGTTTGCTAATTCGCTCCTCAACCTTTTCCATATTCACAATTCTGACCAATTCTCCCTTGGTTGGTTGGTTGACAAATAGTATTGTTTCTTGCCACTTCATCATCTCTACGTACATACTTTTCAATATTTTCCTTTGATTTGTATGTCTTAATAGTCAAAATCTATTATTTATTATAAACACTATCCCCTAACCTAGGTTCTATTTTCTTTTTCGGATAACCTTATTTCAGTATTTTATGGACAATCATACTTTCACATATAGCACCTTGAAACGGAATTGTTTTTAGAGAAATGCATATTAAACTCCTAATGATTTACTTCAAGAGTTCCGGTTCAGTTTTGAAAAAAAAACGTTTCTTGTAATTTAAATATCCTTTCGATCTCAATTTGTTTATAAGTGAGCATCATAGGTTCTAAATGAGTTTGTCAACGAATTTTCCAAAGACAACGATTTTGAATTCAATAAAAATGTGTCGAACCATTGAACGGTGAGGCATTAATGCGGTATCGAAGTCTTCAGAAGTTTAATTCCCAGGTGGTTTGATACCGTGTTGTTAATCGTTGGCTGAATCGGACGCGGTCAGATGTAACTCTCGTCTCAGATCATATGTGGATTCCGAAGTTGACAAGAAGGTTTGGAAACTCATTTATAAGTTGGGAGTTTCAGGAGCGGATAATAGAGATGGATGCGAGAGATAGAAAAGGCAAGTGCTTGAGGAAGAAGACTATATCGGATGTCCAATGAATTGCTTCACATTCAATATAAGATGAGGTGGTAACAAGGTGAACTGACGTAGAATTACTAACATAATGTAGAAAGGTAACACTGATTTTTGTTTTTTCCACGAAACAAAATTACATATTTTCAATGATTTGTTAGCTGCTTCTTTTTGGGGTAAAAATTGTGTTGAGTCGTATGCTAATGAAGCTAACGGAGCGGAAGGTGGATTGGTTATCCTATGGAAGAAGGGTCTTTTAAGGAAAATTTACTTCATATCCATGCAGTTACACCAACACCCCTATATATTTTTAAAAATACCAAATTTACCCTTGTTTGTTTTTAACCAATTTACCATTTCACTTTTAACCGTTCAATTGAGACTTTCGAAAATTACACTATTCACCCTCATACCGGAACTCATTGGAAAAGATTTCCGGTATGTTTTTTTCCAAACCGGAAGACTTCATTAAAGACATTTAGTTTATTGCATAACGTGTTCCGGAAGACTTACTTGAAGAGTTCCAGTTCAGTTTTGAAAAAACAACGTTTCAGAACACTTATCATATGTGTTACGGTTAATAAAGTCACATACACTTAAAGTCTTTCACAAAGACTTCCGGTATGTTATTTGTATGATCTGGAACTCTTCCTTGCAGACTTCCGGTTTACATTTTTAAAATTTTTTTGACTTTTTTTTAAATATTTTTTATTGTACATGTATGTAAATTCTTTCCCAAATATGTGTAGGTACTTCTGATGCTTTTTTAACCACTCAAAGATTTGAAACAGACACTGAAACAGACACTGAAAAAGGTTCAAATCCATAATAAAGTAACTATGATCATCACTCGTTCAGATACTGAAACAGACAAGAGAGAGAGAGAAGTAACAAATTAATATTTGGTTGTGATAAAGGTGGGAAGTACAAGGATACTGATAGTGGAACCCAAAATGCGTCCAAAAAATACGGATGCCCATTTAAAATCAGGCCGACTCCGGCGAAAAATGAGTCTGGTTGGAAGATTGATGTAAAATATTGGGTCCATAATCATAGTTTACCTGATAGATTAGAAGGTCATTCCTTTGTTGGTAGGTTGACCACAAATGAGAAGCATCATATCGTTGATTTGACAAAGAGACATGTACCACCTAGACACATATTGCTTGCAAGACCGAGATCTAGAGAATGTCACTCGGATTACGCAAATATACAAGCATAAGAGTATGATAGAAAAAGAGATAAGAGGTCCTAGAAGTGATATACATCATTTGTTTAAGCTTATTAAGGATGCAGACTGTGTCAATCCGTGCATGACTTTCTTTTCTTTGACAAGTTCACAATCACCAAATGTCTCCATTTATTGCACTGGTTTTGTTAACCAAAATCATTGGGTTCAGGTACATATTTTATTTTAAATGACTTACTATTTTAATTATTTAACTTAGTTCACTTTATTAAATATATGTTATAATTATTGTTATCAGGTAAACATGAAAGAGGGGTTTTCGTTGCCACCGGTCACATTAGATTGGAAGAAGTTTCGTTGTCCAGCAGCAACGACTTGGATGTTAGGATTTGCAAAACGTCTACAACATTGGAAATTACTTAGGCCTATATTAGCATGAATCTGTAATCAAAACATGAATATTATATTATAAATATTATATTATGAATATTATGTCAGTTTTAATACATTCAGTTCTAAAAGTTAATACATAAATCAATGTGAACAAGAAATATGCAAAGCTTCAAATAAATCAACAAACTACAGATCTTCCTCTTCGGCATTAACTTGTCTCAAATAACGATGAATCAATGTAGAAACACGAGCCCAATTAGGACCAGGTGGTCCTGCTTCGTAAACATGAACTGTCACCTGTGTTGGTCCATCATGATGGGGCGGGACCAAACGAGGATGCGAAACACAATAATACCACTATAGGTATCCATCTTCTATATCAGATGGAGTGGTGGTCAATGTTATTGGACGGATCACAGCAACAACGCTTTGATGGTAACCAATCCAATCAACATCAATATCATTAGTCATCATACAATCAGGAGGTGGGGATGGAACATACTGTCTGTACCCGGACTAACGTATACATCTGTCAGGAAAGTATGGAACAACTGTGTCACCCCACTTCAAACACCCCCTGTACAGACATAACTCATCAAATTGACTTCATTCTCTATGATCCTCAAATGGACGCCATATGATGTCGATAGGTGTCAGCTCGTCCAAAATAGTTCACAAGTCATCCACCTTCAGGACTCCTTGCTTATATGATCATCTCATCCCTCGAGGAAGACCATAATTATCAACTGATTTCTAATTCTCTCCTCTTTTTCCAACAGTTGGAAAGTACTCGTGAATCCAGCACTGTTACAATATAAAAATATAATAAACAAAATAAATGAAATTAACATACTTTATAAAATTAATTAACACATAATAAACAAAATTAAATTAAATACATGTAGGAGAGTAGGATATCCACCGAGCTTCTTGCAACTGAACATGGACATATCTCCAAAGGTAACCAATGCAGTTGCTCCCCAACTGTATCCCGGACATCTATCTAAGTTCGTAATCAGTAAGAGATATCGTGCCTCGACAAGTGTAAAAGTCTTGTCGGCAAAAATTATGGAACCCACCAACATCAACAAATATGCTCTAGTCGCATATGTCCATATAGAAGCAGCTTTATGATGTACGAATAAATCGTATAACAACTCCACATTATAATAAGAACTCATGCAACTACGAACATGTCTCTGTGCCTCACTCTGTGACACTCCTAAGTAGTCAACAACAAGTTCAACAACAACTTCTTCAGTGACATCTTGAGGACTCCATAACACACCCCTGATGGGCAAGTGAAGCAGACAAGAGACGTCATCCAAAGTAATGCTCATCTCACCAAACGACATGTGAAATGAAGACGTCTCTAGATTCCATCTCTCCACAAATGCGGATATAAAGTTTGTGTCTATCTTCGTTAAACTAGTTCTTTGGAGTGAATATAACCCAGACCTAGAAACCCAACTGTCCATCTGTTGTGGAAGAGCTAGTGGAAGCCTCGATGTCAACTTAAGTCCGTGTCCAACAACCTTCAAATCTTTCTTCGGACCTATCTCCTGAAAACAATTAAAACACATGTTATAAAACACAATATAAAATATTCAAATATTACTCAATTAAAGCACATTTTTCCGATTAATGTTCAAAATCGTAAGTCTTGTACTAAGAGTTCTAGTATGTTGTTTGTGAACCGGAAGACTTACTCTATGAGTTCCGATTTACAATGGTAAAAATGTTGTTCTGAAAGTCTTGAAGCGAAAATGAAGTAAAAACCAATTTTTTTCAGAAATATAACCTATTTATGGGGTATGAGGTAAAATTTTCGTCTTTTAAACATGAAGTTTAGCTTCAGGGGCGAGGGGTTTGTTGGAGTCAATGTAGATTGTAAAGGTCATAACTACTTCTTTCGAATGTGTACTCTCCTTGTAATATATAAGGGAATGTCATAACTTATTTAATTTAATTTTTATTATTCTTTTATAATCCACATGGATTTTATTTTATTTTATTTTTAATTTTAAAAAAAATATTAATTTCTTTTTTAATTTTTTTCATTTATATTTTGTGAATGATGAATTTCCTCTCACACTCACACCATTCCCCACACCTTTTTCCTTCTTCTTCCTCCATGAAATTCACCAATACATAATCCTAATAATCTCCATGATAAACTTTGTTCGGGGCACCGTTGAGAGTGTCGACTTTTGGTTATCCGTGTGTTGTTTTTAGTTGGATGACGATTCTTTTCGTGAAGCAACTTAAAGTGAACGAGGGTATTGCGTAATTAAATAAATTTATTTTTTAGAAAATTTATTAAATACTCATTTTATAAAATGTGATGATCAGTTAAACAAGTTAAAATCGAAGATTGTTATATCTTATTCGTCAGTCTTAGGCTGATTTATATAGTGAAGATACAATTATTACAATTGATTTTCTCCTTAATGGAGAATTAAGAAAAATAAAAGTAGTATTAAAGGCAATAATAAAATCGGAAATAATATATTTTCCAACACCCCCCTCAAGTTGGTGCATAGATATCTATCATGCCTAACTTGTCTATCAAATATTCAAAAGTAGGTCTTGCCAAACTTTTTATCAGGATATCTGCAGTTTTCTAACTTGAAATCACGAAGGGTAGACATATGATTCCCACATCTAACTTCTCCTTTATGAAATGTCGATCAATATCGATATGCTTTGTTCTGTCATGTTGAACTGGATTATGAGCTATGCTAATAACATCTTTACTATTAGAGTATAATTTCAATGGAAGCTCAATTTTCATCTTAAGTTCTTCTAGGACTCTAAGGATCCATAATCCTTCACAAATACCTTGATACATATCTCTAAACTCGACCTCTGCACTACTCCTTGCTACAACTCCTTGTTTCTTGCTCCTCCATGTCACAAGATTACCCCAAACATATGCACAATATTCAGAGATTGATCTTTTATCTGTGACTGAACCTTCCCAATCGACATCGGTGAAGATAGACACATTTCTTTCACTAGTCTTAAAAAATAAACCCTTTCCATGATTTCCTTTCAAATATCTCAGTATCCTATAGACTGCCTCAAGATGTTCCTCGAAAGGAGAATGCATAAATTGACTCACTACACTAACTGAGAAAGCAATATCAGGTTGCATGTGTGATAAATAGATCAGTTTCCGAACCAGACTTTGATATCTCCCAGTATCAACAGAAACATTACCTTCTCCCCAAAGTTTAGCATTAGGATCCATAGGGGTATCTGCAGGACGACATCCACTCATTCATGTTTCTTTCAACAAGTTTAGAATGTATTTCTGCTGTGAAACCACAATACCATCTTTGACCGAGCAACCTCCATACCTAGAAAATGTCTCATGAATCCCAAGTCCTTGATTTCAAAGTCTACTGCCAATTTCTCTTTTAAGCTTGCCATGTCCACTGTATCGTCTCCAGTAAGGGCAATATTATAAACATAAACAATCAAGACAACAACTTTCCCATCGTGGGAGAACTTTGTGAACAAGGTGTGGTCAGCCTGTCCTTGGATGTACCCTTGTTTCTTCATGGATTGAGTGAATTTTTCAAACCAAGCTCTAGGGGACTGCTTTAATCCATACAAAGACGTATTTAGTTTGCACACATTTGATCCAAATTTATTTTCAAAGCCAGGAGGAATGTCCATATAAACTTCTTCTTCTAGATCGCCATTAAGAAAGGCATTTTTAACATCTAACTGATGCAAAGGCCAATCCATGTTAGCAGCAAGAGACAAAAGAATTCTGACAGTGTTCAATTTTGCAATAGGAGAAAATGTCTCTGAGTAATCAATACCGTAGGTCTGAGTAAAGCCTTTAGCCACCAAGCGAGACTTGTACCTTTTAATTGACCCATCTAAATTATAATTCACAATAAACACCCATTTACATCCAACTCTCTTCTTGCCATCTGGTAATGACATAACACTCCTAGTTTTATTCTTTTCAAGAGCTTTCATCTCCTCAAGTACAACTTCCATCCACTTTGGAATTTCTAGAGCAACCTGTATACTTTTTGGAATTTCTACGCTAGACAATTTTGAAGTGAAGGCATACATAAATGAAAATAAATTTGAATATGATATAAAATTGGACATGGGATGTTTAGTGCAAGATCTGACAGGTTTTCTAATGGAAACATGATCATCTATATCCGGATACAAAATACGAATCTAAAAAACAAAGATAGACTTACCTTCCCTTTTGTTAGGAAGTTGATCATTCCCCGATTCAGATTCCCGGTAGTGTTGAGATGTGGATTGGTCATTTCCTTTATGGTGCTTTTTCATAAAAACCTTTCCTTTCCAAGTCCTGTTTCCTAATTCAAATTTATTTTGGTGAAATGACTCATTATTTTGTGGCATTTCAATTAGATCATCATTATCATCGTTTTCAGGATTCTCATTGTTTTCTACAAGAGAAAATGTAGGCTCGGATTCACAAGGTTCCTTACTCATAACAGGAGTAGAATCAGATAAAGAATCATGGCCATTTTCTACTGGTGCAGGAGTAAAAATCTCAGAATTTTGTGATGTTGGCTAAGATAAGTTATTTAAAAACCCATGCCCTAAATTAAAACGAGTCTTCGTTTATCTCCCCCCGTTGAAGATGAGTGTCATCAAAAAAAGATTTATTTTCAAAGAATGTAACATCCATAGTGACAAACATTTTCTTATTTTTTGGATCAAAAAATTAATACCTTTTTGGGTTTGATTTGACCTCAAAGCAACTCGATTTGAGTTGCTTCGAATTGACCTCAAAGCAACTCGGTCTTGTTGCCTATATTGGTAGGACTTCAGACAACCAAAGATCAAGAAGAATTATGGAGAATTGAGTGAGAATCGAAGAGATGAAAATTTCTGGAAAACACCATCAATGCAGGTCTGTATAGACTCGATCTTGCTTCCAATTTCTCTTGATCTTGCTCAGGACACTTGGAGGAATGGAAATGAATCAATAAAAGGTACAAGACTCTTGGAGATTTGAATCTCAAAACAGTGAGATTCAAACTCAATTTCCAAAGGAAATTCTCAAGGTTATCCTTTGAATGAAAGGGTTTTGGAGATTGGGATTCAAATTTGGCGCACATGGTCCTTAATTCTGATCACAAGGGTCTCTATTTATAGCCATATGATTGCTAAATGCACACTTGAAATCAAAGCTCCAAAAATAGAAATGTACATTGCATGGGTGCATGGGCGTGTGATAGGCCCATGTAATCATCTCTTAAGGTCCAAAAACAAGTACAAACATTGTTGAAGTCACATTGGTAAGCCATGCAATTGTGTATGAAAGTTTCAAGTTCACTTGTGCCAAATGGTCGTCCATGTTCAAGCCATGCGCAAGTCACTCATACTTTGTCCAAATGGGATGAAATGGGACTTTTTGGAAAGCTTAGATCAATAGGAACAACTTTTATGTTGGACACTTTTTAATTTGAAGCTTGGATAATGATTAATTTTGAGGTGGAAGTTGGGAAAATCAAACATGTCAAAAAAAAAATTCTAAGTGTCAAGCCATATGTTCACTTATTCCAACTTGGCTAACTTTTTATGTGAGCTTCAAATGAAAAAGGTTCCTTCATCAAAATTGTATCTATCTGAAAGTAATTCAAAATGGTTACAAACTTGACCTCATTTGGATTTAATGTGAAGGAGTTATGCATTTTTTAAACCCTAGATGTGAGCTTGATAGATCAATGGTGAGCACATGCCCTACCTACAATAGAGTTAGTTTATACAAAGACATATTTTTGGTATTTTGGTTAGTAAAGATGATAAAATACAAAGTATAATAATATCAAATATGCTTGGTGATCTTTCCCAATGCAAACCCAAAGAATGAGGGGTAAGGAGGATCCAAGATGTGATCCCAATGCCAATCCATATGATGAGATAGCATGAGGGATCTTAGGGTTAAAATTGGGGTCTTACAAACCTTATTTCATTGATTTGATCATATTTTAAAATTTATATTTACATGCAGAAAAAGTATTTCATGAACAACCATACTTTCACATATAGCATCTTGAGACATAATTGTTTTTAGAGAAATTGATGTAATATGTAACACTTCTATTTTTTTTCTTATGAAGTGGACGACTGTATCGTGTAATAAAAAAATGATTTTTTAGAGACTTTTTTAAATACTCATTCTATTAAATCTGATGATCAGTCAAACAAGTTAAAATCGAATATTGGTAAAATTTATAACAATTTATTAGAAAGTCTTACGTTGATAGTTTCAGACAATGACTGCCAAATATTATTATTGTTTTCTTATTATTATGGGTAAAAATTCGTTAAAGATAGGCAAGTTTCTTGTAACTTAAATATCCTTTCAGCCTCAATTAGTTTATAAGTGAGCATTGTAACACCCCGATTAAAATAAGAGGATTATTTAATTGAGTTAATATTATTTTATTAATTTAATTAAATAAATTTGAATTATTGGATTATTATTATTATTATTTTGGAATAATAATTATTGGAAAATATATAAGTTGGAATAAGTAAAAAGAATTCATTTTTTGGAAAAGAAGGTTCCACGTGAAAACTGAGAAGCTGCAGAGAAGAGGAGAATAGGGCAAAGAGGCAGAGCAAGAGGAAGAAGGTTGGAGAAGAGCTTGGAGCTTTGAGATTTTGCCGGATTATCTCAGGTAAGGGGGGTTTATCGTCGTTTGATGGGTATTATAGATTAACATGTCATGGGTAGTGATAAACCGTTGAATTGACCCTAATTGGGATTTAGAATGCTGAGAAAATAGTGATGAATAAGTTGTATGAAAACTGAAATTGAATCGATAATTGTATGTGTCGTGATTTTCCGAACGTGTAGCTTTTTACGGAAATTGAATCGGAGGTCCGGAAGTCCTCCAACGGCGGAAAATGCGGAAACTCTGCATTCTGCCTTGTGTTAGCGCAGGAACTGCTGTTTTGTCTGCGTTAACCGGTTAACCCAGGGCGTTAACCGGTTAACACTGTTATATTTTGTGAAAATGTGTTGTTTTGCCTGCGTTAACCGGTTAACCCAGGGCGTTAACCGGTTAACACTGTTGCGTTTTGCCAGAAAATGTATTTTTCCTGCGTTAACCGGTTAACCCAGGGCGTTAACCGGTTAACACTGTTGCAGTGTGGAAAAATTGTTAATTTTTATGTTGTGAACTCAATTGGTGAGTGGCCTATTGTAGTTAATTATGATGAGTAATTTTTTTGGGTCATGTGATGAAGAGTTGATGCAAATATGTTGATAAGTCGTGTTAAAGTTGTTGAAAATATTGAGTTGTAGGCTTGATGAGCCAAAATTGATTATAAGTTGTTTTGTTGAAAATACTGAGTTGTAGGCTGATGAGCCAAAGTTGATTATAAGTTGTTTTTGTTGAAAAAGCTGTTGTGTTGCTGTTATTATTATGTTGTTGAAATTGCAAGTCGTACATGCCATATACATTCATATGCATAGAGTCGGAGCTTTGCTCACACCACGTTGGCCTGGATTGGCAAATTATGGAGCTTTGCTCACACCACGTTGGCCTGGATTGGCAAATTATGGAGCTTTGCTCACACCACGTTGGCCTGGATTGGCAAAATTTTAAGTTGAAAGTTGAAGGCTTATGCCTTGATGCCCACTAAAATGGCAATGATTTTAAGTTGGGAGTTTTACTCCGAATGGTACCACATGCATGACGAGTCGAGTCTCATTTGAGTTGCATTTTATGTTGTTATTGAGTTGCATTTACGTTGTTATTGAGTATGATGTTTGAGTTGATGTGCCGTTACTAAATGCATGATATGATTAGGGTGATTAACGTGTAAATTTACTTAACATAACATGATAATTTATAATGTTTGTTATATCGATTGAGGAACTCACCCTTACAACTATTTTTCAGGTAACGAGCAGTGAGTGGGTAGAAGCTAGTGCCTGGAGTCTAGTGTAGTCTACGTAGTGGGTCGTGCTCTGATAGCTGTAACATCGGGACGGGATGTTTTAATTGTTTATTGTTGATTGTTGAACCTTTTTATCTGTAATATGTTATACGTTGGAATGGTTGGTTGATTTATATCCGCTGCGAATTATGAAAACAAAAATGTTTATTTTGATTGAATAAAGAGCATGACAGTTTTTATGGTGTGAAATGTTGTGTGACACCCTTGGTGCATGATTACTCTGATATATATAAATATTTGTTGTTGTTATTAAATAATTGGGGTATTTTAGAAGGGTGTTACATTAGTGGTATCAGAGCAGGTCGGTCTGTCCGGCCAGTTGTCGTGTCGTTACTGTCTAACAATTGTGTAATTGTTACTAGTCTAACTTTTAAGTTGTGTTGTAGTGATAAGTTGAAATGGCTGGAAGGAATGACGCTGCAATGGCTGCCGCAATGCAAGCGATGGCACAAGCTGTGCAGAACTTGCCAAATGCTGGTGGTGATGCTGGAGCACGTAGCTTGGCGACTTTTCAGAGAGAGAATCCGCCGGTGTTTAAAGGGAAGCATGATCCAGATGCAGCCTTGGGATGGTTGAAAGAGATTGAGAGAATCTTCCGTGTTATGGATTGCACTCCAGCTCAGAAGGTTCGGTATGGTACTCACATGCTAGCAGTCGAAACTGATGACTGGTGGCTAGAGACTCACGAGAGGTTGACCGTGGCAGGTGAAGTCATTACTTGGGATGTATTCCGTAGGGAATTCATGAGGAAGTATTATCCAGAAGATGTCCGTGGTAAGAAGGAAATTGAGTTCCTTGAGCTGAAGCAAGGAAACATGTCTGTCACTGATTATGCTGCAAAATTTGTGGAGTTGTCCAAATTTTACCCTCATTACACTGGTGCTGGTGCTGAATTTTCAAAGTGCATCAAGTTTGAAAACGGACTGCGCTCTGAAATTAAGAAGGCTGTTGGGTATCAAAAGATACGCATTTTTACTGAATTGGTTGATAGCTGCAGGATATTTGAAGAAGACAATAATGCTCATTACAAGATTGTCAGTGACCGCAAGGGCAAGCAACATCAAAATCGTGGCAAGCCGTATGATGCTCCAGTGGGAAAAGGGAAGCAAAGAGCTGCTCCGGCTCAGAGAGCTAGTGGGGGAGGTGCTCCTGCTGGTATAGTTTGCTTCAAATGTGGTCAGGCTGGTCATAAGAGTAATGTATGCACTGCGGAAGTAAAGAGATGTTTTCGTTGTGGTAAGATTGGTCATGCAATAGCTGATTGCAAGCACAAGGAAGTGATTTGTTTTAATTGTGGCGAGGAAGGGCATATTGGAAGTCAGTGTCAGAAGCCAAAGAAATCTCAGACGGGGAGGGTGTTCGCATTGACCGGAACTCAAACCTCCAGTGAAGACAGACTTATCCGAGGTACGTGTTATATTAATGGCTTTCCTCTTGTAGCTATTATTGACACAGGTGCGACTCATTCCTTTATATCTTTGGATTGTGCTGTGAAACTTAAGTTAGAGATACCTGAGATGTTTGGTAGTATGGTAATTGATACTCCTGCGAAGGGTTCAGTGACTACTACTTCGGTTTGTTTAAATTGTCCTTTGAGTATTTTTGGTAGAGAATTTGGGATGGACCTAGTGTGTCTTCCACTAGTGCAGATTGATGTTATTCTGGGTATGAACTGGTTGGTGTTTAACCGAGTTTCTATCAATTGTTTTGATAAGACTGTGGTCTTTCCTGAGATTGAGGAGGGAAAGAGTTTGTTTCTATCGGCGAGACAAGTGGATGAGGAAGTAGCTGATGGGGCAGAGTTGTTTATGCTGTTAGCGACTTTGGAGGCTAAAGATAAACTGGTGATTGGCGATCTAGCCGTGGTGTGTGATTTTCCTGATGTGTTTCCGAAAGAGGTGAATGAATTACCGCCAGAGCGTGAAGTGGAGTTCTCGATTGATTTGGTACCTGGTACTAGACCGATATCGATGGCTCCGTACTGTATGTCTGCTGTTGAGTTAACTGAATTGAAGAGTCAGTTGGAAGATCTGTTGGATAAGAAATTTATTCGTCCGAGTGTGTCACCGTGGGGTGCACCAGTGCTATTGGTTAAGAAGAAAGAAGGTACTATGAGGTTGTGTGTGGACTACAGGCAACTGAATAAAGTGACGATCAAGAATCGGTATCCTTTGCCGAGGATTGATGATTTGATGGATCAGTTGGTTGGTGCAAGTGTGTTCAGCAAAATAGATTTGAGATCTGGGTATCATCAGATCCGTGTGAAAACCGAGGATATTCAGAAGACTGCTTTCAGAACAAGGTATGGACATTATGAGTATTCTGTAATGCCTTTTGGTGTGACTAATGCGCCTGGAGTATTTATGGAGTATATGAATAGGATTTTCCATCCGTACCTAGACAAGTTTGTGGTGGTGTTTATTGATGACATTTTGGTGTATTCGAAATCTGAAGAAGAGCATGCTGAGCATTTGAGAGTGGTTTTAGAAGTTCTACGAGAAAAGAAGTTATTTGCTAAACTCTCTAAGTGTGAATTTTGGTTAGGAGAGGTGAGTTTTCTTGGTCATGTGATTTCAAGAGGTGGCGTTGCTGTTGATCCTTCTAAGATAGAAGCGGTATCTAAGTGGGAAGCTCCGAAGTCTGTTGCTGAGATTCGAAGTTTTCTTGGTTTGGCTGGTTATTATAGGAAGTTCATTGAGGGATTTTCTAAGTTGGCATTACCGTTGACGATGTTGACTAGAAAGGGGCAAGCATTTGTTTGGGACTCAAAATGTGAAGAAGGTTTCCAAGAGTTAAAGAGAAGGTTGACTACTGCTCCTATTCTGATATTACCGAGTTCGTCGGAACCATTTGAAGTTTACTGTGATGCCTCATTGTTGGGTTTGGGTGGTGTGTTGATGCAGAATAAGCAGGTTATAGCTTATGCTTCAAGACAGCTGAGGGTTCATGAGAGGAACTATCCGACGCACGATTTAGAGTTGGCAGCTGTGGTATTTGTTCTGAAGTTATGGAGGCATTACTTGTACGGGTCAAGATTTGAGGTTTTCAGTGACCATAAAAGTTTAAAGTATTTGTTTGATCAGAAAGAGCTGAATATGAGACAGAGAAGATGGTTAGAGTTTCTGAAGGATTATGACTTTGGTTTGAATTACCATCCGGGTAAAGCAAACGTAGTGGCTGATGCATTGAGTCGGAAATCATTACATATGTCTATGTTAATGGTTAAGGAATTGGATTTGATTGAGCAGTTTAGAGACTTGAGTTTGGTGTGTGAGAGTACTCACAATAGTGTTAAATTGGGAATGTTGAAGTTAACAAGTGGTATTCTGGATGAGATCAGAGAGGGTCAGAAATCCGATGTGCTTTTGGTTGATAAGTTGACTCTGGTGAATCAGGGTCAAGGTGGTGAATTCAGAGTTGATGAAAATGGTGTTTTGAAATTTGGTAGTCGGGTGTGTATTCCGGATGTTACCGAACTTAAGAAGAGTATTCTTGAAGAAGGACATCGTAGTGGGTTGAGTATTCATCCTGGAGCTACGAAGATGTATCATGATTTGAAAAAGTTATTTTGGTGGCCGGGAATGAAGAAAGAAATTGCGAGTTTTGTTTATTCCTGTTTGACTTGTCAGAAGTCAAAGATTGAGCATCAGAAGCCGTCTGGGCTAATGCAACCGTTGGCTATTCCAGAGTGGAAGTGGGATAGTATCAGTATGGATTTTGTTTCTGGTTTACCGAGGACAAGTAAGAATTTTGAAGCCATTTGGGTGATTGTTGACAGATTGACGAAGTCGGCTCATTTCATTCCGATCAGAATGGATTATCCGTTAGAGAGATTAGCCGAGTTGTATATTGAGAAGATTGTAAGTTTGCATGGTATTCCGTCTAGTATTGTTTCGGACAGAGATCCTAGATTTACATCGAAGTTCTGGGAAGGTTTGCAGAAGGCTTTGGGAACTAAGCTGAGATTGAGTTCTGCATATCATCCGCAGACTGATGGTCAGACTGAGAGGACGATTCAGTCACTAGAGGATCTTTTGAGAGCTTGTGTTTTGGAAAAAGGAGGTGCTTGGGATTGTTATTTACCTTTGATTGAGTTTACCTACAACAATAGTTTTCATTCGAGCATTGGTATGGCGCCGTTTAAAGCTTTGTATGGTAGGAGATGTCGGACACCTTTATGTTGGTATGAGTCCGGTGAGAGTGTTGTGGTTGGACCGGAGATTGTTCAACAGACTACAGAAAAGATTAAGATGATTCAGGAGAAGATGAGAATTGCTCAGAGTCGTCAGAAGAGTTATCATGATAAGAGGAGGAAGTCACTTGAGTTCCAAGAGGGAGATCATGTGTTTCTTCGTGTTACTCCGATAACTGGTGTTGGTCGAGCTTTGAAGTCAAAGAAGTTGACACCTCGATTTATTGGTCCTTATCAGATTTTGGAGAGGATAGGGGAGGTAGCCTATCGTATCGCTTTACCGCCGTCACTTGCGAATTTGCATGAGGTTTTTCATGTGTCTCAGTTGAGGAGGTACATTCATGATCCGTCGCATGTAGTCCAAGTAGATGATGTACAGGTGAGAGACAACCTGACTGTTGAAACATCACCTATGAGGATTGAGGATCGAGAGTTGAAGCAGTTGCGGGGTAAAGAGATTGCCTTAGTGAAGGTAGCTTGGGGAGGACCAGCAGGTGGCAATGTGACTTGGGAACTGGAGAGTCAAATGAAAGAGTCCTATCCAGAGTTATTTGCTTGAGGTATGTTTTCGAGGACGAAAACTCTTTTAGTGGGGGAGAGTTGTAACACCCCGATTAAAATAAGAGGATTATTTAATTGAGTTAATATTATTTTATTAATTTAATTAAATAAAGTTGAATTATTGGATTATTATTATTATTATTTTGGAATAATAATTATTGGAAAATATATAAGTTGGAATAAGTAAAAAGAATTCATTTTTTGGAAAAGAAGGTTCCACGTGAAAACTGAGAAGCTGCAGAGAAGAGGAGAATAGGGCAAAGAGGCAGAGCAAGAGGAAGAAGGTTGGAGAAGAGCTTGGAGCTTTGAGATTTTGCCGGATTATCTCAGGTAAGGGGGGTTTATCGTCGTTTGATGGGTATTATAGATTAACATGTCATGGGTAGTGATAAACCGTTGAATTGACCCTAATTGGGATTTAGAATGCTGAGAAAATAGTGATGAATAAGTTGTATGAAAACTGAAATTGAATCGATAATTGTATGTGTCGTGATTTTCCGAACGTGTAGCTTTTTACGGAAATTGAATCGGAGGTCCGGAAGTCCTCCAACGGCGGAAAATGCGGAAACTCTGCATTCTGCCTTGTGTTAGCGCAGGAACTGCTGTTTTGTCTGCGTTAACCGGTTAACCCAGGGCGTTAACCGGTTAACACTGTTATATTTTGTGAAAATGTGTTGTTTTGCCTGCGTTAACCGGTTAACCCAGGGCGTTAACCGGTTAACACTGTTGCGTTTTGCCAGAAAATGTATTTTTCCTGCGTTAACCGGTTAACCCAGGGCGCTAATCGGTTAACACTGTTGCAGTGTGGAAAAATTGTTAATTTTTATGTTGTGAACTCAATTGGTGAGTGGCCTATTGTAGTTAATTATGATGAGTAATTTTGTTGGGTCATGTGATGAAGAGTTGATGCAAATATGTTGATAAGTCGTGTTAAAGTTGTTGAAAATATTGAGTTGTAGGCTTGATGAGCCAAAATTGATTATAAGTTGTTTTGTTGAAAATACTGAGTTGTAGGCTGATGAGCCAAAGTTGATTATAAGTTGTTTTTGTTGAAAAAGCTGTTGTGTTGCTGTTATTATTATGTTGTTGAAATTGCAAGTCGTACATGCCATATACATTCATATGCATAGAGTCGGAGCTTTGCTCACACCACGTTGGCCTGGATTGGCAAATTATGGAGCTTTGCTCACACCACGTTGGCCTGGATTGGCAAATTATGGAGCTTTGCTCACACCACGTTGGCCTGGATTGGCAAAATTTTAAGTTGAAAGTTGAAGGCTTATGCCTTGATGCCCACTAAAATGGCAATGATTTTAAGTTGGGAGTTTTACTCCGAATGGTACCACATGCATGACGAGTCGAGTCTCATTTGAGTTGCATTTTATGTTGTTATTGAGTTGCATTTACGTTGTTATTGAGTATGATGTTTGAGTTGATGTGCCGTTACTAAATGCATGATATGATTAGGGTGATTAACGTGTAAATTTACTTAACATAACATGATAATTTATAATGTTTGTTATATCGATTGAGGAACTCACCCTTACAACTATTTTTCAGGTAACGAGCAGTGAGTGAGTAGAAGCTAGTGCCTGGAGTCTAGTGTAGTCTACGTAGTGGGTCGTGCTCTGATAGCTGTAACATCGGGACGGGATGTTTTAATTGTTTATTGTTGATTGTTGAACCTTTTTATCTGTAATATGTTATACGTTGGAATGGTTGGTTGATTTATATCCGCTGCGAATTATGAAAACAAAAATGTTTATTTTGATTGAATAAAGAGCATGACAGTTTTTATGGTGTGAAATGTTGTGTGACACCCTTGGTGCATGATTACTCTGATATATATAAATATTTGTTGTTGTTATTAAATAATTGGGGTATTTTAGAAGGGTGTTACAAGCATCATAAGTTCTAAATGAGCTTGTCAAAGAATTTTCCAAAGACAACGATTTTGAATTTAATTAAAATGTGTCGAACCATTGGATGGTGAGGCATTAATGCGGTATCGAAGTGTTCAGAACTTTAATTCCGAGGTGGTTTTATTCTGTGTTATTAATCGTTGGATGAATCGGACTGGGTCAGATGTAACTCTCGTCTCAGGTCAGATATGGATTCTGAAGTTGACAAGAAGTTTTGGAAGCTTATTTAGAAGTTAGGGATTTTAAGGGCGGATAATAACGAGGTGTTTGAGGAAGAAATATGAAAGGTGGATGCGAGAGATAGAGAATGCAAGTGCTTGAGCGAGAAGACTATATTGGGTGTCCAATGAATTCTTTTTCGATAACCTTATTTCATTGATTTTATCATATTTTCACATTTATATTTACATCTAGAAAAAGTATTTCTTGGACAACCATACTTTCTCCTATAGCATCTTGAGACATAACCTTTTTTTTAGAGAAATTGATGTAATATGTAACACTTATATTTATTTTTTCTTTTAAAGTGGACGACTGTATCACATAATAAAAAAATTTATTTTTTAGACAATTTTTAAAATACTCATTTTATTAAATCCGATGATCAGTCAAACGAGTTAAAATCGAATATTGGTATAATTTATAACAATTTATGAGAAGGTCTTATGTTGATAATTTCTCACAATGGTTGTCCAAATATTATTATTGTTTTCTTATTATTATGGGTTAAAATTCATTAAAGATAGGCAAGTTTCTTGTAACTTAAATATCATTTCAGCCTCAATTAGTGTATAAGTGAGCATTATATGTTCTAAATGAGCTTGTCAAAGAATTTTGCAAAGACAACAATTTTGAATTTAATAAAAATGTGTTAAACCATTGAATGGTGAGGCATTAATGCGGTATCGAAGTCGTCGGAAGTTTAATTCCTAGGTGGTTTGATACTGTGATGTTAATCGTTGGATGATTCGGACTGGGTCAGATGTGACTCTCATCTAAGGTCAGATGTGGATTCCGAAGTTAACAAGAAGTTTTTGAAGCTCGTTTAGAATTTAGGGATTTTAGGAGCGGATAATACCATAGTGTTTAAGGAAGAAATATGAAAGATGGACGCGAGAGATAGAGATTGCAAGTGGTTGAGGGAGAAGACTATATCGGGTGTCTAATGAATTCTTTTTCTAAATGAGCTTGTCAACAAATTTTCCAAGGATAATGATGTTGAATTTAATAAATGTGTTGAATCATTGAAGGGTGAGGCATCAATGTGCTATTGAAGTCTTCAGAAGTTTAATTCTAAGGTGGTTTGAAATTGTGTTGTTAATCGTTGGATGAATCGGACTGGGTTAGATGTAACTCTCGTCTCAAGTCAAATTGGATTCTGAAGTTGACAAGAAGTTTTGGAAGCTCATTTAGAAGTTAGGGATATTAGGAGCAGATAATAATGAGGTGTATGAGGAAGAAAGATGAAAGATAGATGGGAGAGATAGAGAATGCAAGTGCATGAGGGAGAAGACTATATCGGGTGTCCAATGAATTCTTTTTCGGATAACCTTATTTCACTGATTTTATCATATTTTCACATTTATATTTACATGTAGAATATGTATTTCTTGGACAACCATACTTTCTAATTCAACAGATTGAGACATAATTGTTTTTAGAGAAATTGATGTAATATGTAACACTTCTATTTTTTTTCCAGTTAAAGTGGATGACTGTATCGCGTAATAAATCCGTTGATCAGTCAAACAAAATAAAATCGAATATTGGTATAATTTATAACAATTTATGGGAAAGTCCTATGTTGATAGTTTCTCACAATGACTACCCAAATATTATTATTTTTTCTTATTATTATGGGTAAAAATTCATTAAAGATAGGCAAGTTTCTTTTAACTTAAATATCCTTTTCGCCTCAATTAGTTTATAAGTGAGCATCATAAGTTCTAAATGAGCTTGTCAAAGAATTTCCCAAAGATAACGATTTTGAATTTAATAAAAATGTGTTGAACCATTGAACGGTGAGGCATTAATGCGGTATCGAAGTCTTCGGAAGTTTAATTCCCAGGAGGTTTGATACTGTGTTGTTAATCGTTGGATGAATCGGACTGGGTCAGATGTAACTCTCGTCTCAGGTCAGATGTGGATTACGAAGTTGACAAGAAGTTTTGGAAGCTTAGTTAGAATTTAGGAATATTTACATGGACAACCATATTTTCACATATAGCATCTTGAGACAGAATTGTTTTTATAGAAATTGATATAATATGTAACACTTCTATTTTTTTTCTCTTTTAAAGTGGACGATTGTATTGCGTAATAAAAAAATGGATTTTTTAGAGACTTTTTAAAATACTCATTTTATTAAATCCCATGATCAGTCGTACAAGTGAAAATCGAATATTGATATAATTTATAACAATTTATGAGAAAGTCTTATGTTGATAGTTTCTCACAATGACTGCCCAAATATTATTATTGTTTTATTATTATTATGCGTAAAAATTAGTTAAAGATAAGCATGTTTCTTGTAGCTTAAATATCCTTTCAGCCTCAATTAGTTTATAAGTGAGCATCATAGGTTCTAAATGAGCCTTTCAACTAATTTTCCAAAGACAACGGTTTTGAATTTAATAAAAATGTGTCGAACCATTAATCGATGAGGCATTAATGCGGTATCGAAGTCTTCGGAAGTTTAATTCCCAGGTGGTTTAATTCTGTGTTTTTAATCATTGGATGAAGCAGACTGGTTCAGATGTAACTCTCGTCACAGGTCAGATGTGGATTCCGAAGTTGAAACCAAGTTTTGAAAGCTCATTTAAAAGTTTGGGATTTTAGGAGAGGATGATAATGAGTTGTATGAGGAAGAAATATGAAAGATGGATACGAGAGATAGAGAATGCAACTGCTTGAGGGAGAAGACTACATCGGGTGTCCAATGAGTTATTTTTCGGATGACCTTATTTCATTGATTTTATCATTTATATTTACATGTAGAAAAAGTATTTCATGGACAACCATAACTTTCTCACATAGCATCTTGAGACATAATTGTATTTAGAGAAATTGATGTAATATGTAACATTTCTATTTTTTTCTTTTAAAGTTGACGACTGTATCGCGTAATAAAAAATTGATTTTTTAGAGACTTTTTTAAATACTCATTTTATTAAATCCGTTGATCAGTCAAACAAAATAAAATCGAATATTGGTATAATTTATAACAATTTATGGGAAAGTCCTATGTTGATAGTTTCTCACAATGACTACCCAAATATTATTATTTTTTCTTATTATTATGGGTAAAAATTCATTAAAGATAGGCAAGTTTCTTTTAACTTAAATATCCTTTTCGCCTCAATTAGTTTATAAGTGAGCATCATAAGTTCTAAATGAGTTTGTCAAAGAATTTCCCAAAGATAACGATTTTGAATTTAATAAAAATGTGTCGAACCATTGAACGGTGAGGCATTAATGCGGTATCGAAGTCTTCGGAAGTTTAATTCCCATGTGGTTTGATACTGTGTTGTTAATCGTTGGATGAATCGGACTGGGTCAGATGTAACTCTCGTCTCAGGTCAGATGTGGATTACGAAGTTGACAAGAAGTTTTGGAAGCTCAGTTAGAATTTAGGAATTTTAGGAGCCGATAATAATGAGGTGTATGAGATAGAAATATGAAAGATGGACGCGAGAGATAGAGATTGCAAGTGGTTGAGGGAGAAGACTATATCGGGTCTCCAATGAATACTTTTTCGGATAACCTTATTTCATTGATTTTATTATATTTTCACATTTATATTTACATGTAGAAAAAGTATTTCATGGACCACCATACTTTCTCATATAGCATCTTGAGACATAATTGTTTTTAGAGTAATTGATGTAATACGTAACACTTTTTTCTTTTTTCTTTTAAAGTAGACGATGTATCGCGTGATAAAAAATTTGATTTTTTAGAGACTTTTTTAAATACTCATTTTATTAAATCCGATGACTAATCAAACAAATTAAAATCGAATATTGGTATAATTTATAACAATTTATGAGAAAGTCTTCTCTTGATAGTTTCTCACAATGACTGCCAAAATATTATTATTGTTTTCGTATTATTATGGGTAAAAATACGTTAAAGATAGGCAAGTTTCGTGTATCTTAAATATCCTTCCAGTCTCAGTTAGTTTTCAAGTGAGCATCATAGGTTCTTAATGAGCTTGTCAACTAATTTTCCAAAGACAACGATTTTGAATTTGATAAAAATGTGTCGAACCATTGAACCATGAGGCATTAATGTGGTATCGAAGTCTTCGGAAGTTTAATTTTAAGGTGGTTTGAATTGTGTTGTTAATCATTGGATGAATCGAATTAGGTCAGATGTAACTCTCGTCTCAGGTCAGATGTGGATTACGAAGTTGACAAGAAGTTTTGAAGCTCATTTAGAAGTTAGGTATTTTAGGGGAAGATACTAATGAGGTGTATGAGAAAGAAATATGAAAGATGGATGCGAGAGATAGAGAATGCAAATGCATGAGGGAGAAGACAATATCGGGTGTCCAATGAATTCTTTTTTGGATAACCTTATTTCATTGATTTTATCATATATTCACATTTATATTTACATGTAGAAAATGTATTTCTTGGACAACCATACTTTCTCATTCAGCATATTAAGACATAACTGTTTTTAGAGAAATTGATGTAATATGTAACACTTCTATTTTTTTTCATTTAAAGTGGATGACTGTATCGCATAATAAAAAAATTGATTTTTTAGAGACTTTTTAAAATACTCATTTTATTAAATCCGATGATCAGTCAAACAAGTTAAAATCAAATATTGGTATTATTTATAACAATTTTTGAGAAAGTCTTATGTTGATAATTTCTCACAATGACTGCCCAAATATTATTATTTTTTCTTATTATTATGGGTAAAAATTTCTTAAAGATAGGCAAGTTTCTTGTAACTTAAATATCCTTTCAGTCGCAATTAGTTTATAAGTGAGCATCATAAGTTCTAACTGAGCTTGTCTACGAATTTTCCAAAGACAACGATTTTGAATTTTAAAAAAACGTATCTTAAATATTGGTAAAAATTCGTTAAAGATGGGCATGTTTCTTGTATCTTAAATATCCTTTAGCCTCAATTAGTTTATAAGTGAGCATTATAGGTTCTAAATGAGCTTGTCAACAAATTTTCCAAAGAGAATGATTTTGAATGTAATAAAAATTTGTCGAACCATTGAACGGTGAGGCATTAATGTGGTATCAAAGTCTTCGGAAGTTTAATTCCCGTGTGGTTTGATACTGTGTTGTTAATCGTTGGATGAATTGAACTGGGTCAGATGTAACTCTCGTCTCTAGTCAGATGTGGATTTCAAAGTTGACAAGAAGTTTTGGAAGCTCATTTCGAAGTTAGGGATTTTAGGAGCAGATAATAATGAGGTGTATGAGGAATAAATATGAAAGATGGATGCGGGAGATAGAGAATGCAAGTGCTTGAGGGAGAAGACTATATCGCGTGTCCAATGAATTATTTTTTGGATAACCTTATTTCATTGATTTTCAAATATTTTCACATTTATATTTACATGGACAACCATACTTTCACATATAGCATCTTGAGACATAATTGTTTTTATAGAAATTGATATAATATGTAACACGTCTATTTTTTTTTCTTTTTTAAAGTGGACGATTGTATTGCGTAATAAAAAAATTGATTTTTTTAGAGACTTTTTAAAATACTCATTTTATTAAATCCCATGATCAGTCGTAAAAGTGAAAATCGAATATTGATATAATTTATAACTATTTATGAGAAAGTCTTATGTTGATAGTTTCTCACAATGACTGCCCAAATATTATTATTGTTTTATTATTATTATGGGTAAAAATTCGTTAAAGATAAGCATGTTTCTTGTAGCTTAAATATCCTTTCAGCCTCAATTAGTTTATAAGTGAGCATTATAGGTTCTAAATGAGCCTTTCAACTAATTTTCCAAATACAACGGTTTTAAATTTAATAAAAATGTGTCGAACCATTAATCGATGAGGCATTAATGCGGTATCGATGTCTTCGGAAGTTTAATTCCCAGGTGGTTTAATACTGTGTTTTTAATCATTGGATGAAGCAGACTGGGTCAGATGTAACTCTCGTCACAGGTCAGATGTGGATTCCGAAGTTGAAACCAAGTTTTGAAAGCTCATTTAGAAGTTTGGGATTTTAGGAGAGGATGATAATGAGTTGTATGAGGAAGAAATATGAAAGATGGATACGAGAGATAGAGAATGAAACTGCTTGAGGGAGAAGACTACATCGGGTGTCCAATGAGTTATTTTTCGGATGACCTTATTTCATTGATTTTATCATATTTTCACATTTATATTTACATGTAGAAAAAGTATTTCATGGACAACCATACTTTCTCACATAGCATCTTGAGACATAATTGTTTTTAGAGAAATTGATGTAATATGTAACATTTCTATTTTTTTCTTTTAAAGTTGACGACTGTATTGCGTAATAAAAAAATTGATTTTTTAGAGACTTTTTTAAATACTCATTTTATTAAATCCGTTGATCAGTCAAACAAAATAAAATCGAATATTGGTATAATTTATATTAATTTATGGGAAAGTCCTATGTTGATAGTTTCTCACAATGACTACCCAAATATTATTATTTTTTCTTATTATTATGGGTAAAAATTCATTAAAGATAGGCAAGTTTCTTTTAACTTAAATATCCTTTTCGCCTCAATTAGTTTATAAGTGAGCATCATAAGTTCTAAATGAGCTTGTCAAAGAATTTCCCAAAGATAACGATTTTGAATTTAATAAAAATGTGTCGAACCATTGAACGGTGAGGCATTAATGCGGTATCAAAGTCTTCGGAAGTTTAATTCCCATGTGGTTTGATACTGTGTTGTTAATCGTTGGATGAATCGGACTGGGTCAGGTGTAACTCTCGTCTCAGGTCAGATGTGGATTACGAAGTTGAAAAGAAGTTTTGGAAGCTCAGTTAGAATTTCGGAATTTTATGAGCTGATAATAATGAGGTGTATGAGATAGAAATATGAAAGATGGACGCGAGAGATAGAGATTGCAAGTGGTTGAGGGAGAAGACTATATCGGGTCTCCAATGAATACTTTTTCGGATAACCTTATTTCATTGATTTTATCATATTTTCACATTTATATTTACATGTAGAAAAAGTATTTCATGGACCACCATACTTTCTCATATAGCATCTTGAGACATAATTGTTTTTAGAGTAATTGATGTAATACGTAAGACTTCTTTCTTTTTTCTTTTAAAGTAGACGACTATATCGCGTGATAAAAAATTTGATTTTTTAGAAACTTTTTTAAATACTCATTTTATTAAATCCGATGACCAATCAAACAAATTAAAATCGAATATTGGTATAATTTATAATAATTTATGAGAAAGTCTTCTCTTGATAGTTTCTCACAATGACTGCCAAAATATTATTATTGTTTTCGTATTATTATGGGTAAAAATTCGTTAAAGATAGGCAAGTTTCGTGTATCTTAAATATCCTTCTTGTCTCAGTTAGTTTTCAAGTGAGCATCATACGTTCTAAATGAGCTTGTCAACTAATTTTCGAAAGACAACGATTTTGAATTTGATAAAAATGTGTCGAACCATTGAACCGTGAGGCATTAATGTGGTATCGAAGTCTTCAGAAGTTTAATTTTAAGGTGGTTTGAATTGTGTTGTTAATCGTTGGATGAATCGGATTGGGTCAGATGTAACTCTCGTCTCAGGTCAGATGTGGATTACAAAGTTGACAAGAAGTTTTGAAGCTCATTTAGAAGTTAGGTATTTTAGGGGAAGATACTAATGAGGTGTATGAGAAAGAAATATGAAAGATGGATGCGAGAGATAGAGAATGCAAATGCATGAGGGAGAAGACAATATCGGGCGTCCAATGAATTCTTTTTTGGATAACCTTATTTCATTGATTTTATCATAAATTCACATTTATATTTACATGTAGAAAATGTATTTCATGGACAACCATACTTTCTCATTCAGCATATTAAGACAGAACTGTTTTTAGAGAAATTGATGTAATATGTAACACTTCTATTTTTTTTCTTTTAAAGTGGATGACTGTATCGCATAATAACAAAATTGATTATTTAGAGACTTTTTAAAATACTCATTTTATGAAATCCGATGATCAGTCAAACAAGTTAAAATCAAATATTGGTATTATTTATAACAATTTATGAGAAAGTCTTATGTTGATAATTTCTCACAATGACTGCCCAAATATTATTATTTTTTCTTATTATTATGGGTAAAAATTCCTTAAAGATAGGCAAGTTTCTTGTAACTTAAATATCCTTTCAGTCACAATTAGTTTATAAGTGACCATCATAAGTTCTAACTGAGCTTGTCTACGAATTTTACAAAGACAACGATTTTGAATTTTAAAAAAACGTATCTTAAATATTGGTAAAAATTCGTTAAAGATGGGCATGTTTCTTGTATCTTAAATATCCTTTCAGCCTCAATTAGTTTATAAGTGAGCATTATAGGTTCTAAATGAGCTTGTCAACAAATTTTCCAAAGAGAATGATTTTGAATGTAATAAAAATTTGTCGAACCATTGAACGGTGAGGCATTAATGTGGTATGAAAGTCTTCGGAAGTTTAATTCCCGTGTGGTTTGATACTGTGTTGTTAATCGTTGGATGAATTGAACTGGGTCAGATGTAACTCTCGTCTCTAGTCAGATGTGGATTTCGAAGTTGACAAGAAGTTTTCGAAGCTCATTTCGAAGTTAGGGATTTTAGGAGCAGATAATAATGAGGTGTATGAGGAAGAAATATGAAAGATGGATGCGGGAGATAGAGAATGCAAGTGCTTGAGGGAGAAGACTATATCGCGTGTCCAATGAATTATTTTTTGGGTAACCTTATTTCATTGATTTTCAAATATTTTCACATTTATATTTACATGGACAACCATACTTTCACATATAGCATCTTGAGACAGAATTGTTTTTATAGAAATTGATATAATATGTAACACTTCTATTTTTTTTTCTCTTTTAAAGTGGACGATTGTATTGCGTAATAAAAAAATGGATTTTTTAGAGACTTTTTAAAATACTCATTTTATTAAATTCCATGATCAGTCGTAAAAGTGAAAATCGAATATTGATATAATTTATAACAATTTATGAGAAAGTCTTATGTTGATAGTTTCTCACAATGACTGCCCAAATATTATTATTGTTTTATTATTATTATGGGTAAAAATTCGTTAAAGATAAGCATGTTTCTTGTAGCTTAAATATCCTTTCAGCCTCAATTAGTTTATAAGTGAGCATCATAGGTTCTAAATGAGCCTTTCAACTAATTTTCCAAAGACAACGGTTTTGAATTTAATAAAAATGTGTCGAACCATTAATCGATGAGGCATTAATGCGGTATCGGAGTCTTCGGAAGTTTAATTCCCAGGTGGTTTAATACTGTGTTTTTAGTCATTGGATGAAGCAGACTGGGTCAGATGTAACTCTCGTCACAGGTCAGATGTGGATTCCGAAGTTAAAACCAAGTTTTGAAAGCTCATTTAGAAGTTTGGGATTTTAGGAGAGGATGATAATGAGTTGTATGAGGAAGAAATATGAAAGATGGATACGAGAGATAGAGAATGCAACTGCTTGAGGGAGAAGACTACATCAGGTGTCCAATGAGTTATTTTCCGGATGACCTTATTTCATTGATTTTATCATATTTTCACATTTATATTTACATGTAGAAAAAGTATTTCATGGACAACCATACTTTCTCACATAGCATCTTGAGACATAATTGTTTTTAGAGAAATTGATGTAATATGTAACATTTCTATTTTTTTCTTTTAAAGTTGACGACTGTATCGCGTAATAAAAAAATTGATTTTTTAGAGACTTTTCTAAATACTCATTTTATTAAATCCGTTGATCAGTCAAACAAAATAAAATCGAATATTGGTATAATTTATAACAATTTATGGGAAAGTCCTATGTTGATAGTTTCTCACAATGACTACCCAAATGTTATTATTTTTTCTTATTATTATGGGTAAAAATTCATTAAAGATAGGCAAGTTTCTTTTAACTTAAATATCCTTTTCGCCTCAATTAGTTTATAAGTGAGCATCATAAGTTCTAAATGAGCTTGTCAAAGAATTTCCCAAAGATAACGATTTTGAATTTAATAAAAATGTGTCGAACCATTGAATGGTGAGGCATTAATGCGGTATCGAAGTCTTCGGAAGTTTAATTCCCATGTGGTTTGATACTGTGTTGTTAATCGTTGGATGTATCGAACTGGGTCAGGTGTAACTCTCGTCTCAGGTCAGATGTGGATTACGAAGTTGACAAGAAGTTTTGGAAGCTCAGTTAGAATTTCGGAATTTTAGGAGCTGATAATAATGAGGTGTATAAGATAGAAATATGAAAGATGGACGCGAGAGATAGAGATTGCAAGTGGTTGAGGGAGAAGACTATATCGGGTGTCCAATGAATTCTTTTTCAGATGACCTTATTTCATTGATTTTATCATATTTTCACATTTATATTTACATCTAGAAAAAGTATTTCATGGACAACCATACTTTCACATATAGCATCTTGAGACAGAATTATTTTTAGAGAAATTTTCGTAATATGTAACACTTCTATTTTTTTTTCTTTTAAAGTGGACGAATGTAACGCGTAAAATGCCTATTGACATCATTATATACACATGTCCAAACTAAAAATATCAAATGGACTTGTTATACAATAGTGCCTAAAAATAAAAATCTAAGAACTATGTACAATATCTTCATTGTACACAACTCCACAGCGGAAGATCACGATAAACAACATCCCTTGAAACATCAGTAGACAACCTCTCTTGAATTCAACGTGCAAGGAATACATGAAAAATAACAACAATAATGGGATGAGATGATAATCTCAGTGAGTTCTCCTATCCTATGGGTCCATTCGGCTCTACAGGCTTTCTACTCGATTCTAACTCAAGTATCCACCTTCCGTTACTTGATCATCACTCGCACCTTGTAACTAGGACTTAGGTAACTAAGGGATAATCACAATGTATGGAAACATGTAACATCACTATTCGGATTCACGCAATATCGATCCCCAACCGTACCTACGTCTAGGCCAAGGCTTGGTTCACGCATGCCCGTATGGTCCAACTTTCACGGTTGATACCAGGTTCCCCTATAGGACTTGAATCCACTTTTAAGAACCATCACTCGTATGGGACTCGAATCCACTTTGAGTATCTTTCACTGTATGGGACTCTAACCCACTTAGGTGTCCACCTTTCCGCCATGTCCACCATGGTTGGGGCTCAAACCTAATTGAGGCACGAGTCATTGGTGCCACATCCCCACTTACTGCTTTACCTAAGCCCTTGAAGTGGTATGTGCATAATCACAACTAGTTTCGATAATGTGATTAATTCTCAATAACCAATAGGACTTTCGGAGCAACACTCCTCACCACATTAGGACTTTTGGAACAAAAGTTCCTCACCAAAATATCAAAAAAATTCTCATGATATCATATCAATTCTCATGGCATCATAAAATGATCCATTCTTATTACATAAAGTCACACATGTTCCATACAAAGCATATTAATTCATTTATCAGGTGAATACTTGTCCATGATACACACGTAGGTACTGTTGCGTCCAAGCATCATCGCATACCCATTTCCATAACCTAGATTATCTTCTAAGTTGTTAATCAAGTTATTCTCCTAGGTTTCCTCACTCATCTTCATAGGATTTTAAAACATGTTATTTCACATTCAACACAACAACAATGTTTAGCATTCATCATAATATAATTCATAGCATTTGTAAGGCATATAATATACTATAACATGGTACAAGAATAATAGTCTTTTACGTTATCTTTCTAACGCATCCGTCCGCGTCAAAAATGGAGTTACAACACTCAAATAATCTAACAATCTAACTTAATCAAGAATATAGGTTAACACTTGTTCCTTGCACACATATTCAACAACAGGAGCTTAGTCTAGTGGTAAGGCTTGCTTCATATCAAGGAGGTCCTGACTTCAACCCCCATTGGTGACATATTTTAATTTAACAAGGAATTAATTCATGTCAATGGACTGATCAAATAAAACCTGCATAAACTTCCTTTTTTTTCTAACACAACAATTCAATTGATTCCTCAAACAATACTCATCAAAGTTTCACCTTACATCATACAATCATTCCTTAATTTACCCAAGATCATGAAAACATAATCATAATAACAACAAGTTCATCATGGATTCATCAAGTTCATGGTTATGCATTACACACAAAACCTAACCCCAAATTTATAAAATTTCTTCCCCCCAATGCTACACTAGCTAAGAACTCACCTCGAAGATGAAGATGATGGAAAGGATTTGGTTTGATGGTTGATGTTTTCCATTTCTTCTTCAAGACTTCTTCATCCTCCAAGTTTCCTCTTCTCTCTTTCTCTTCTCCTTTTCTCTTCTTTTTCCCCTTTATTTCTTTTCTTTATGATATCTCTATCTCTAATACCTACTCTTCTTTTCTATCTTTATTCATATCCACTTCTTCTTTCTTTTCAATCACCACCACACAATATACATACATAATATATAACTATAATATATAATATCAAGTAGTGATAAAAATATCCCAATTGATATTTTGTCTTCTAGTACCAATTATTAATGAAATTCTGGTGTAGTTAGAGTTTAGATGTTCTACTCCAAGTAATGACATCTGATCTAACATTGTAACTAATACAGCAAGACAGTTATACAAATTACAACCTAGTACTGATATGCACACATTCACAGATGTCACGACATCTGCTACTATATCACCATAGAATGGAAGAACACCCAGTTCTGTCCATCTGGTACACAGGCACAGCAGAGATCAAACATAGCACTTACTTCTGTTGAGCCTGCACAGTTATCAGCATGATGTCTCAACATTGATTTGAACATCATCTGTTACAGCATTACAGGTTTACCTTATTTTATAACAGACAAAATTATAACATGCAAAAGGTAAAAACACAAGTAATTGTTAACCCAGTTCGGTGCAACATCACCTACGTCTGGGGGCATACCAAGCCAGGAAGAAGATCCACTATTAGTAGTATCAATTCAAAGCTAAACTCACCCGTTTACAACTTATCACTTAATCCCTACCCAATGCAATCTATACCTAGGAACTCCTAGATAGAAACCTCCAGTTTCCATTCCTATCACCACAATTACAATGTAATGCTAAACAACTTGAACTTGCTTCACAGCTTCGTTCAAGAACATAATCACTCTTGCCTACAGGCTTTGAGTTACAAATACTCTCAACTTTGAACACTGAGAAAACAACTTGAACTTGCTTCACAGCTTTGTTCAAGAACATAATCACTCTTGCCTACAGGTTTTGAGTTACAAATACTCTCAGCTTTGAACACTGAGAAACACATGGTAACCATCCCACAGGTTGGGAGGTTTACCTCATACACACCCCTAAATTTTCATTCTAGGAGGCTTACAAAAACTAGGTTACAATATGCTATTTATAACCTAATCACCCAAGTGGATTTGGGCTTTCAGAAATCGCAGCAAACTTCTCCTTTGTTGTTACAACATCAGCAGAAACTTTCTGCTACAAACAAGGTCTTCAATCTTTTAGTTCCTAAAATATCTCCATATTTAGTTCCTAAAATATCTCCATATTTAGTTCCTAAAATATCTCAAGACCTCCACAAATAATGCCACATAGGATTCTAACTAATTTCCACATATTAGTGTGCTAACAAATAGGCTATTTGTTAGGTTCCTTAATTGTAGCTTGGTTGTTGGTTTCCTGGATTTTAGCCTGAGAAAAATGCTGAAACAGAAAAACTAAACAACCTACAATCTAGCATATGCTGTCAGGAATGAATGTTACAATATTCAGCTTGACATCAAGGACCATATGCTAAGTCTGTTTTTCCTGAAAACAGACTGTACAAGTTTGCTGAACTGTACAGGACCAAACTGTCCATTCTATAGTAACAGCTTACATTAATACATGTCAACGCATCCAATTTGACATTTACACATTTAGCCTTAAGTCAGTTCTGTTATCCTCTTGGAGAACAAACTAAGAAACATACTGAAGTGTAGCAGAACCCCACTCTGTCTATTATTCAGTATATACTGTCCATGATGAATGTCATAACATCCAATTTGACATTCATACAGTAGGCCTTATGCCAGGTCTGGTTCTTCCTTGATAACCAGACTGCAAATGAATACTGAGCTCTAACAGAACACCAACTGTTCTATTCCTCAGTAGCTGCTGACAGGGATGAATGTCACAGTCTCCAGTTTGACATTCAATAAATCCTGTATTAGCTAATCCTGCAGTAACTACTCAAGTGTGTCATGACATCAGTCAAGATATTAGAGTACAGTTAGATATTCTAACCTACAATGCAGTCACACATACACACCATGTCATGACATTAGTCAAGACATTAGAATCCAACTAGTGTTTTACCATATAATGCAGCCAATTAAACACCTACAAACTCCCCCTTTGGCAAATTTTTGGCTAAAACACTTTGATCCCCATAACAGAGTTCATAGCAGCGGAATCACACAACTAGCAGGAAATAAACCTAGCTAATACACTCAGAGTGGCAGCACACTCACATACATGGAAGTTAAATAAAAACTTCACAAGGCAGCACACATACAGAGGAGCAGAAGTTAAATACAAAACTTCAACACACATCAGCTGCAGGGGAGGGAATCTTCGAATCTGTCATGAACGTCTGTTTTAACAGAACAATCTGTTGTCTGGGGTATCACCTGTTACTCCCCCTTTTTGTCAAAAATGTTGCCAAAGACAACAACATAAACAGAAAACAACTGACAGACTTACAGACTTGGTTTTACTTCACAGTTTCAACCAAGTTAGCACCCCCTTGATCTTGCTTCACAACTTTGATCAAGTAATCACCCACTTTTGCTTTACTGTAGGTACACCCATATCAGATTCCATGACTTTGAGTCTGACATCTTGATCCACTCCTGCATGAACACTTTCTTGAACTCCAGCAGGCACATAAGATATCTTATGTTAAGACATCACATATGACATCTTGTGAATACTCTGTCCTTTTTGTTCTATCAGCAGTTTAAACCACATAATAGTAGTTTAATCAGCAACAGAAGCAAAAACGATTACTAGTTATGGCTACTAGTAATACACATGTGCACAAGGGTACTTCTCCTCCCCCTAAATCTTTGCAACAATCAGAATTACTAGTTATGGATGCAACTAGTAAGACACACAAATGTACAATGCACAAGGGTACTTCTTCTCCCCCTGTCATGAACAACCCACTCTCCTCTTAAAACTGGGAGATCGCACATGATCATATCCAACATCCCAAGGTTGGACCTTCACATACTTCCTGATTCAAAGAGAATCCAAACCACTTGATGAATGGAAAACATAAGACGCATCTTCATGTCTTCAAGAGCACACCCTCTGTTCAACCCTCTTAGCTGAACACATTCACACTCTGTGTCAATCTCTCTTCTAACCAGAACAGAAGACCACTTCACAAGATGTTCTAACATCAGCTGGGACATCCTTCATAACAGGACAAGGCACACCATCTGATAGTCTTCAGATATCACTGAGTCACCGGCTTGATCAAGAAGAACCCAGACATACATTGGGACATATACATTTTCGTCCCATTACAAGAGATAATCTTCCATAGATGGCTCAGAACTCCTACCACAAGCTCCAAGGGATGAATAGAAAACACCTCCTTTTGTCTTCAACTTACTACTTTTCTGCTCAAAAGTAATTTGTCTCAGACTTTCCTCAAGAATAATCAGCTGCCATATGTTGATTATCTTGATTCTTCGAACTCACTTCTGAGGTAGACCAACTGCCACTGGTTGATTACCTCCTTCATGAATCCTCCTATGAAAAAGTCAAATGCCACTTTTTGACCTCTCCAAGTTTATCAGACTTCTCCCAAAGATATTCTGACCTTCCAAGTGAGATTTGAACTTCAAGCCTGTTGAAGTGTCCAATCTACAACCCTGCAGACCCTTCTATCTCAAGTTGATGTGCCACTTCACCAACTAAGAATCTGATGTTGAACCAAATGTCACAACATTGTGTTTTGACATCCAGCTGTTGAATTCAGCTCCTTCTTCTGCCACTTGAAAGAGCTTCCTCCCTTCACAGAACAAGAGTTCAATGTTCTCATAGACTTGATTGTGGAACCAAGTTTGAGTAGACAACCTCCATCCTGCAGGTTTGCAGTTAAGTCATCCAAGTTCACACCTTGATGAATCTCTGCTTCTTCTCCAAAGACATCAGACACTCTGGTGCATGAGTCTTCAGAAGGACCAGTTAGCAACTAACCCTTCAGCTATACCAAGGATTCCACGTCCTAAGGCAAGGCTGTTTCCATGATGTCAAGAATGCTGCCACATGTTCTTAACTCCACTGTGTGCATTAGCCAATGCACTTCATTACCTAGATCAGAAATAAACTGATCCAAGTAACCACCATCAAGACTATGATGTCTTCTTCTTCTTGTACACACCAAGGCTGAACAAGTTTCTTGCCAGGAAACCTTTTCAGAGATCATATGCTTTCGCTGCCACCAAAGAGATAGATCATACACCAATGTATTATCCTTCCTGTGATTCTGCACAGGATCTTGAAGAAGAGATGTTCCAACATCTTTAAGAGCATCAGTTATCTTGAGCTCCAAGGATAATCAATTAAATACTTGTACTTGGCACAAGTAGACATTGATCTTAAATCCTTTCCCAATTATCCTTTCAGATACTTCCATCAAAAGAATATTTTGAAGATACTCTTCTTGTGTCAGCATCTTCTGCTTGCAAGCACCTCAACAGATTTGAGAATCTTTCCAGATTAGATTCACCCTTAGGAATGAGAGAGATGAATCCTTCCTTGCAAATGTGTCACACAACAACCAGAACCCATGTGACACAGGTCAACAGCCAACCAGACCCTAGGCTGACCAAACGTGAGGAGGTTGACCAAAACTCCCCCTCAAATTAACAATCATGGAAACTTCACACCAATATCCATGCATTGTACAAACATGTCTCAACATTACATACACCATCCCTACCAGTGGCACCTAACTCTATAAGTTATACCTATACATACTCCAATCACACCAATCAGACTTCAGCTGACCATAAGTACTAGTAAAACACAACACCAGTCAATAGTAGATATGCATTTCCAGAGCATACTACCTCAACCAACCTTTGAATCTTCATATTCTCACTCCTTGAAAGAACTGCCACTTCTGAATGTGGTGTTTGAACAACAAGATTCATGGTTCCAATCCTCTTAAATGATATAGTAATCAGGTTACCCCAATATTGACTTCTAACATTCAGGGGACTTGTCTTCCACCAATACATAGTACTTCAGGGAATAACTATCCCACCCTGATCAATCTACATGAGTAAGACAACCAGCATGAAATTGCACAATGTCACACCTCAACCAGCTCCACTTCTAGAGATCAGACTTCTATGAGTGACCTTCTTGAGCACACACCCGGTTGACCCTGCCCTTGTCAACTGAGCACACACAGATGTCTCCTCTTCCAGGTCAGGAGTAGGTTCCAAACAAGAGTATCCCTTTGTTTGACACCTAAAAACATCTGTCCTTCAACCAGCAGCTGCATACTTGTTGAACAACATGTTCTAACATCACATAGAACATTGGTTCCACCTCCTTGGAACAAACCCTCCTTGAAAGACTTCAAGGTCTTCATATACACTACCCAAGAGTGTAAAAGAATCAGTGATCAGGTGATTCTTACCATCCTGACGTGAGAACATCATGATGAGTGGACTGGAGGGGACTCAAGTATCTTTGACATCTTCAGAGGTTATGATGAAGTCTTGACTACAGCAGCCTTTCATCCACATGAGGGGAAACTACATCAGAGTTTGAGTTTTGCCAGGTATTATGCATCGGAGATCATAATACAACTCAACCAATGAACACACACTCCATCAGATCAGCCTCCAAGAGCATACCAAGTTTGAATATGATTCAATACTTGCACAACTGTCCCACACAAAGGCCAATTGCCAATCTCCAGAGGCAGGTGCACACAGTTCCTGTCATGAATAGTCCATCCACCTACTTCAAGGGACCATTCAGGGAAACCACAGAACCTTCTACAGGTTCCAACATCAGTACTAACATAACTTCTTGCAAGATACCAGAAAGTATCACCCATGGATCTCATCCAGAAACAGAACAGGATGCCTGCTCTGATACCATTTGAAATTCTGGTGTAGTTAGAGTTTAGATGTTCTTCTCCAAGTAATGACATCTGATCTAACATTGTAACTAATACAGCAAGACAGTTATACAAATTACAACCTAGTACTGATATGCACACATTCACAGATGTCACGACATCTGCTACTATATCACCATAGAATGGAAGAACACCCAGTTCTGTCCATCTGGTACACAGGCACAGCAGAGATCAAACATAGCACTTACTTCTGTTGAGCCTGCACAGTTATCGGCATGATGTCTCAACATTGATTTGAACATCATCTGTTACAGCATTACAGGTTTACCTTATTTTATAATAGACAAAATTATAACATACAAAAGGTAAAAACACAAGTAATCGTTAACCCAGTTCGGTGCAACATCACCTACGTCTGGGGGCATACCAAGCCAGGAAGAAGATCCACTATTAGTAGTATCAATTCAAAGCTAAACTCACCCGTTTACAACTTATCACTTAATCCCTACCCAATGCAATCTATACCTAGGAACTCCTAGATAGAAACCTCCAGTTCCCATTCCTATCACCACAATTACAATGTAATGCTAAACAACTTGAACTTGCTTCACAGCTTCGTTCAAGAACATAATCACTCTTGCCTACAGGCTTTGAGTTACAAATACTCTCAGCTTTGAACACTGAGAAAACAACTTGAACTTGCTTCACAGCTTTGTTCAAGAACATAATCACTCTTGCCTACAGGCTTTGAGTTACAAATACTCTCAGCTTTGAACACTGAGAAACACATGGTAACCATCCCACAGGTTGGGAGGTTTACCTCATACACACCCCTAAATTTTCATTCTAGGAGGCTTACAAAAACTAGGTTACAATATGCTAATAACAAACTCTCATTTGTTTTATAGAGCAAGATTTCATATTTTCAACTTTGAGATCAAAATGTCAAGACTTCAAACTTTCACATAAGAGTGTTAGCAAATCCAACATCTATATCACTTACGTTATATACTATGCCACGAAATGTAAAGCATTATACTTGTTCTGTTGTGGGCTAACTTAAGTTAAAATTAAATTGATCAATATTAATATTTCTTATACATAGATGTTTGCAAATTAATCATTCAGATAAATATAAAAATTGCATATTTGAAGCAATGACTCTTTAGAACATCTCTTAATATATGTAGAGTTTCTCCATTTAGATTCATTGATCATATGGGATATGAAAATCCTTTTGATCATTAATTCTCTAGAGTAAATTAACCTTCAATGATATTTTTGTCATGTCGTTTGGACGACTCAATCTTTAAACTTAGGCGTGCAATTTTTTTTAAAAAAAGTTCTCTCTCTTTTGATTTAAATTATTTTAACACACCACTTATAACCTTCTAAGGCATTTTCCTGATTTTTTTACAAAATATTGTAATTTTAAAATATTGTGTTATTGAGATTCCAAGTTGAGAGTAATAACAATGAATACTCATTTGATTCATAAAGCAAGTATGAAAATTAAGTGAAATGAACATTTAGAAATACATTCGTATATAATAAAATTATAACAACAGATAATCAGTTAACACTTTACAATTGATTATAGAAGAACAAAAATAAATAAAATAATTAATTTAATTATAAAATATTGAAACGAATGATTTAATGAATAGCAATTGATTGTTTGTGATCAAGAAAGAATGTGAAGAATTAGTTGGCAGCACTGCAGATACGTCTAATGACTCCGGCGGATCCGGTTAATGGTTGAATATCTCCCATGTTTATCATAGCAGTTGCAAAATCAGACTTGAAAACCGTAGGATTTTGGCTGTATTGAGAAACGATAAATGAAGAACATGGGGATCTATATATGATGTCTAGAACCATTGTGAATCATCTCTTGATTGATCTCCTTGCATTGAGTGTCTTAAACCCTAGATATGAGCTTGATGAGGAATTGGTGGACACACACTACCTACAAACACAACAAACTATACATTTTTGGTATTTTGGTTAGTTAATAATGAAAAACAAAGTATGATACAATCAAATTGTTCTTGGTGATCTCTCCCAATGCAAACCCAATGAATGAGGAGGAAGGAGGATGCCAAGGTGTGATCCCAAAACTAATGCACATGATGAGATAGCATGAGGGATCTTAGGGTCAAAATTGGGGTCTTACCCCAACACTTCCTTTGCTGCAGAGAGCAGTGAAAAATAAAAAGATGGATGAGGAACTTAAAGATGACAATAAACATTCCACTTCTTGATGTTATTAAGCAGGTTCCCAAATATGTAAAATTTCTGAAAGAGTTGTGCACACACAAAGGATATTAAAGGAAAATGAAAGAGTGAACATGAGACAAAACGTTTCAACTTTCATTCCACCTATGCATTTATTTGTAAAAGCCAAAATGGGCCAGAATGTTTTGTCTCTCACTCAGACCATGCCCTAAAAGTGAAAAGATTCAGGAAACTTTTCTATTCCACGAACTATTGGGGATACCAAGTTTGAAAATTGCATATTAGATTTAGTTGGTACTGACAAAGGTTTAATCGAGTGTAAAATATCTAAGCTCTGAAAAACACTCCATTTATGCACATAAAAAGCATCCATGTAAATCATACAAAGAACAAGATTTGAGACTAATAACAAATTCTCATTTGTTTTATAGAGCAAGATTTCACACTTTCAACTTTGAAATCAAAATTCAAGCTTTCACATAAGAGTGTTAGCAAATCCAACATCTGTATCACTTGCGTTATATACTATGTCACGAAATGTAAAGCATTGAACTTGTTCTGTTTTGGGCTAACTTAAGTTAAAATCAAATTGATCAATATTAATTTTTCTTATACATAGATGTTTGCAAATTAATCATTCTGATAAATATAAAAATTGCATATTTGAAACAATGACTCTTTAGAACATCTCTCAATATATGTTGAGTTTCTCCATTTAGACCCATTCATCATATGAGATATGAAAATCCTTTTGATCATCTAGAAATACATTTGTATATAATAAAATTATAACAAAAGATAATCATTTAACACTTTACAATTGATTACACAAGAACAAAAATAAATAAAATAATTAATTTAATTATAAAATATTGAAACAGACCATTTAATGAATATCAATGGATTGTTTGTGATAAAGAAAGAAAGAATGTGTAGAATTAGTTGGCAGCACTGCAGATACGTCTAATGATTCCGGCGGATCCTGTTAATGGTTGAATATCTCCCATGTTTATCATAGAAGCTGCAAAATCAGATTTAAAAGCGGTAGGATTTTGGCTGTATTGAGAAACGATAGAATCCGTAGATCCACCGCTGAAAAGAACTTGGTCTGATTGTAGAAGACCCTTCTTTTGAATTAAATTCTTAAAGTAGTTGTTGTCAAAAGAATTTGGTGTGACCAAGTCGAGTGCTGCCAACTTCTGATTGTTTGAAGTGGAACTGGAAGATGGACAACCACGTTGGCGAGTGGTAGCGAATCCAGCATCTATGTCACTTGCATTGTTGTATATCCTATCACGAAATGTAAAGCATTGAGCTTGTCCGATTGTGTGGGCACCTAAGTTAGTTAAAATGAAATTGATTAATATAAGCAAATATGAAAATATGGATGTTTGAAACTAGTAATAAATTTACCAGATAGAGCAACCATGTCTTTGGCAGTGAGACCTTTAATAGTAAATTTAGATATAAGAGTTTGAAGATCGTCGGTAAAGAATGGAAGGTCCGTATTGGCCAAACTTTTGCTTGCCGTAGTAGAATCTCTTCTTCCAAGTTTCACTGTCCATGATGGACCACCTACCTGTAATTGTAAATATGAAATTATTAATATATAGTCATGAAATTATTAATAAGCATGCAATGCAAATTGTAAACTTACAGCGAATGATGCATCACGTGCGGCTACAGCTACTATGTCTGCACAAGACACAACTCCGGGACATACTTTCTCTACCTGTGATTTTGCATTATCAATGACTTGAAATCCTCTTGCTGAGTTAAGATTTGGAAGTGCAGTCTTTTCGCTCTCGATTGTGGTACTGTCATCTAGCAAAATGGATGCATCACAGCCCTGCACAAAGCAGTCATGAAAATGAAGGCGAATGAGAGATGCAGCCATGCGACGCTCTTTAGAGACAGCTGTACGAATGGCAGTTCTAATGGTGGTTAGTGCATCGGGGCATGTAGTGTCGTAAAATGTAGAAGACAACTGTGCATCACATATTGTGGCTAGCAGCACCAATATTGTAACAACAATTCTATAAGCCATGTAAGTGTTGATTGATGATTGAATTTCAGAAAATAATATATGAATGTTAGCAAGATGATTATGAAATGATCGATCATGCATATATATATATATATAGTGTGTGTAATAGAAACTGCGAGAGAATGTTTCATGGTCACTCATGTCCGCTACCTTCAACGCGTTGCACTGCAAAGGTTTGCTAATTCGCTCCTCAACCTTTTCCATATTCACAATTCTGACCAATTCTCCCTTGGTTGGTTGGTTGACAAATAGTATTGTTTCTTGCCACTTCATCATCTCTACGTACATACTTTTCAGTATTTTCCTTTGATTTGTATGTCTTAATAGTCAAAATCTATTATTTATTATAAACACTATCCCCTAACCTAGGTTCTATTTTCTTTTTCGGATAACCTTATTTCAGTATTTTATGGACAATCATACTTTCACATATAGCACCTTGAAACGGAATTGTTTTTAGAGAAATGCATATTAAACTCCTAATGATTTACTTCAAGAGTTCCGGTTCAGTTTTGAAAAAAAAACGTTTCTTGCCTTGTCATCTCTACCTGCATACCTTTGAATTGTATGTCTTAATAATGCAATATTATATTTTTTCTTAAGAGTCAAAATCTATATCACCTTGAGACAAAATTGATTTTATCGACAACCATACTTTCACATATAGCACCTTGAGACAAAATTGATTTTTTAGAGACTATATTAAATACTCATTTTATTAAATCTGATGATAAGTCAAACAAGTTAAAATCTAAGATTGGTATAATTTCTAACAATTTATGAGAAAGTCTTCGGTTGACAGTTTCTCACAATGACAACCCAAATATTATTATTGTTTTCTTATTATTATGGGTAAAAATTCGTTAAAGATAGACAAGTTTCTTGTAATTTAAATATCCTTTCGATCTCAATTTGTTTATAAGTGAGCATCATAGGTTCTAAATGAGTTTGTCAACGAATTTTCCAAAGACAACGATTTTGAATTCAATAAAAATGTGTCGAACCATTGAACGGTGAGGCATTAATGCGGTATCGAAGTCTTCAGAAGTTTAATTCCCAGGTGGTTTGATACCGTGTTGTTAATCGTTGGCTGAATCGGACGCGGTCAGATGTAACTCTCGTCTCAGATCATATGTGGATTCCGAAGTTGACAAGAAGGTTTGGAAACTCATTTATAAGTTGGGAGTTTCAGGAGCGGATAATAGAGATGGATGCGAGAGATAGAAAAGGCAAGTGCTTGAGGAAGAAGACTATATCGGATGTCCAATGAATTGCTTCACATTCAATATAAGATGAGGTGGTAACAAGGTGAACTGACGTAGAATTACTAACATAATGTAGAAAGGTAACACTGATTTTTGTTTTTTTCCACGAAACAAAATTACATATTTTCAATGATTTGTTAGCTGCTTCTTTTTGGGGTAAAAATTGTGTTGAGTCGTATGCTAATGAAGCTAACGGAGCGGAAGGTGGATTGGTTATCCTATGGAAGAAGGGTCTTTTAAGGAAAATTTACTTCATATCCATGCCGTTACACCAACACCCCTATATATTTTTAAAAATACCAAATTTACCCTTGTTTGTTTTTAACCAATTTACCATTTCACTTTTAACCGTTCAATTGAGACTTTCGAAAATTACACTATTCACCCTCATACCGGAACTCATTGGAAAAGATTTCCGGTATGTTTTTTTCCAAACCGGAAGACTTCATTAAAGACATTTAGTTTATTGCATAACGTGTTCCGGAAGACTTACTTGAAGAGTTCCAGTTCAGTTTTGAAAAAACAACGTTTCAGAACACTTATCATATGTGTTACGGTTAATAAAGTCACATACACTTAAAGTCTTTCACAAAGACTTCCGGTATGTTATTTGTATGATCTGGAACTCTTCCTTGCAGACTTCCAGTTTACATTTTTAAAATTTTTTTGACTTTTTTTAAAATATTTTTTATTGTAGATGTATGTAAATTCTTTCCCAAATATGTGTAGGTACTTCTGATGCTTTTTTAACCACTCAAAGATTTGAAACAGACACTGAAAAAGGTTCAAATCCATAATAAAGTAACTATGATCATCACTCGTTCAGATACTGAAACAGACAAGAGAGAGAGAGAGAAGTAACAAATTAATATTTGGTTGTGATAAAGGTGGGAAGTACAAGGATACTGATAGTGGAACCCAAAATGCGTCCAAAAAATACGGATGCCCGTTTAAAATCAGGCCGACTCCGGCGAAAAATGAGTCTGGTTGGAAGATTGATGTAAAATATTGGGTCCATAATCATAGTTTACTTGATAGATTAGAAGGTCATTCCTTTGTTGGTAGGTTGACCACAAATGAGAAGCATCATATCGTTGATTTGACAAAGAGACATGTACCACCTAGACACATATTGCTTGCAAGAGATCTAGAGAATGTCACTCGGATTACGCAAATATACAAGCATAAGAGTATGATAGAAAAAGAGATAAGAGGTCCTAGAAGTGATATACATAATTTGTTTAAGCTTATTAAGGATGCAGACTGTGTCAATCCGTGCATGACTTTCTTTTCTTTGACAAGTTCACAATCACCAAATGTCTCCATTTATTGCACTGGTTTTGTTAACCAAAATCATTGGGTTCAGGTACATATTTTATTTTAAATGACTTACTATTTTAATTATTTAACTTAGTTCACTTTATTAAATATATGTTGTAATTATTGTTATCAGGTAAACATGAAAGAGGGGTTTTCGTTGCCACCGGTCACATTAGATTGGAAGAAGTTTCGTTGTCCAGCAGCAACGACTTGGATGTTAGGATTTGCAAAACGTCTACAACATTGGAAATTACTTAGGCCTATATTAGCATGAATCTGTAATCAAAACATGAATATTATATTATAAATATTATATTATGAATATTATGTCAGTTTTAATACATTCAGTTCTAAAAGTTAATACATAAATCAATGTGAACAAGAAATATTCAAAGCTTCAAATAAATCAACAAACTACAGATCTTCCTCTTCGGCATTAACTTGTCTCAAATAACGATGAATCAATGTAGAAACACGAGCCCAATTAGGACCAGGTGGTCCTGCTTCGTAAACATGAACTGTCACCTGTGTTGGTCCATCATGATGGGGCGGGACCAAACGAGGATGCGAAACACAATAATACCACTATAGGTATCCATCTTCTATATCAGATGGAGTGGTGGTCAATGTTATTGGACGGATCACAGCAACAACGCTTTGATGGTAACCAATCCAATCAACATCAATATCATTAGTCATCATACAATCAGGAGGTGGGGATGAAACATACTGTCTGTACCCGGACTAACGTATACATCTGTCAGGAAAGTATGGAACAACTGTGTCACCCCACTTCAAACACCCCCTGTACAGACATAACTCATCAAACTGACTTCATCCTCTATGATCCTCAAATGGACGCCATATGATGTCGATAGGTGTCAGCTCGTCCAAAATAGTTCATAAGTCATCCACCTTCAGGACTCCTTGCTTATATGATCATCTCATCCCTCGAGGAAGACCATAATTATCAACTGATTTCTAATTCTCTCCTCTTTTTCCAACAGTTGGAAAGTACTCGTGAATCCAACACTGTTAGAATATAAAAATATAATAAACAAAATAAATTAAATTAACATACTTTATAAAATTAATTAACACATAATAAACAAAATTAAATTAAATACATGTAGGAGAGTAGGATATCCACCGAGCTTCTTGCAACTGAACATGGACGTATCTCAAAAGGTAACTAATGCAGTTGCTCCCCAACTGTATCCCGGACATCTATCTAAGTTCGTAATCAGTAAGAGATATCGTGCCTCGACAAGTGTAAAAGTCTTGTCGGCAAAAATTACGGAACCCACCAACATCAACAAATATGCTCTAGTCGCATATGTCCATCTAGAAGCAGCTTTATGATGTACGAATAAATCGTATAACAACTCCACATTATAATAAGAACTCATGCAGCTACGAACATGTCCATGTGCCTCACTCTGTGACACTCCTAAGTAGTCAACAACAAGTTCAACAACAACTTCTTCAGTGACATCTTGAGGACTCCATAACACACCCCTGATGGGCAAGTGAAGCAGACAAGAGACGTCATCCAAAGTAATGCTCATCTCACCAAACGACATGTGAAATGAAGACGTCTCTAGATTCCATCTCTCCCCAAATGCGGATATAAAGTTTGTGTCTATCTTCGTTAAACTAGTTCTTTGGAGTGAATATAACCCAGACCTAGAAACCCAACTGTCCATCTGTTGTGGAAGAGCTAGTGGAACCCTCGATGTCAACTTAAGTCCGTGTCCAACAACCTTCAAATCTTTCTTCGGACCTATCTCCTGAAAACAATTAAAACACATGTTATAAAACACAATATAAAATATTCAAATATTACTCAATTAAAGCACATTTTTCCGATTAATGTTCAAAATCGTAAGTCTTGTACAAAGAGTTCTAGTATGTTGTTTGTGAACCGAAAGACTTACTCTATGAGTTCCGATTTACAATGGTAAAAATGTTGTTCTGAAAGTCTTGAAGCGAAAATGAAGTAAAAACCAATTTTTTTCAGAAATATAACCTATTTATGGGGTATGAGGTAAAATTTTCGTCTTTTAAACATGAAGTTTAGCTTCAGGGGCGAGGGGTTTGTTGGAGTCAATGTAGATTGTAAAGGCCAGAACTACTTCTTTCGAATGTGTATTCTCCTTGTAATATATAAGGGAATGTCATAACTTATTTAATTTAATTTTTATTATTCTTTTATAATCCACATGGATTTTATTTTATTTTATTTTTAATTTTTAAAAAAATATTAATTTCTTTTTTAATTTTTTTCATTTATATTTTGTGAATGATGAATTTCCTCTCACACTCACACCATTCCCCACGCCTTTTTCCTTCTTCTTCCTCCATGAAATTCACCAATACATAATCCTAATAATCTCCATGATAAACTTTGTTCGGGGCACCGTTGAGAGTGTCGACTTTTGGTTATCCGTGTGTTGTTTTTAGTTGGATGACGATTCTTTTCGTGAAGCAACTTAAAGTGAACGAGGGTATTGCGTAATTAAATAAATTGATTTTTTAGAAAATTTATTAAATACTCATTTTATAAAATGTGATGATCAGTTAAACAAGTTAAAATCGAAGATTGTTATATCTTATTCGTCAGTCTTAGGCTGATTTATATAGTGAAGATACAATTATTACAATTGATTTTCTCCTTAATGGAGAATTAAGAAAAATAAAAGTAGTATTAAAGGCAATAATAAAACCGGAAATAATATATTTTCCAACACCCCCCTCAAGTTGGTGCATAGATATCTATCATGCCTAACTTGTCTATCAAATACTCAAAAGTAGGTCTTGCCAAACTTTTTATCAGGATATCTGCAGTTTTCTAACTTGAAATCACGAAGGGTAGACATATGATTCCCACATCTAACTTCTCCTTTATGAAGTGTCGATCAATATCGATATGCTTTGTTCTGTCATGTTGAACTGGATTATGAGCTATGCTAATAACATCTTTACTATTAGAGTATAATTTCAATGGAAGCTCAATTTTCATCTTAAGTTCTTCTAGGACTCTAAGGATCCATAATCCTTCACAAATACCTTGATACATATCTCTAAACTCGACCTCTGCACTACTCCTTGCTACAACTCCTTGTTTCTTGCTCCTCCATGTCACAAGATTACCCCAAACATATGCACAATATTTAGAGGTTGATCTTTTATCTGTGACTGAACCTTCCCAATCGACATCGATGAAGATAGACACATTTCTTTCACTAGTCTTAAAAAATAAACCCTTTCCATGATTTCCTTTCAAATATCTCAGTATCCTATAGACTGCCTCAAGATGTTCCTCGAAAGGAGAATGCATAAATTGACTCACTACACTAACTGAGAAAGCAATATCAGGTTGCATGTGTGATAAATAGATCAGTTTCCGAACCAGACTTTGATATCTCCCAGTATCAACAGAAACATTACCTTCTCCCCAAAGTTTAGCATTAGGATCCATAGGGGTATCTGCAGGACGACATCCACTCATTCATGTTTCTTTCAACAAGTTTAGAATGTATTTCTGCTGTGAAACCACAATACCATCTTTGACCGAGCAACCTCCATACCTAGAAAATATCTCATGAATCCCAAGTCCTTGATTTCAAAGTCTACTGTCAATTTCTCTTTTAAGCTTGCCATGTCCACTGTATCGTCTCCAGTAAGGGCAATATTATAAATATAAACAATCAAGACAACAACTTTCCCATCGTGGGAGAACTTTGTGAACAAGGTGTGGTCAGCCTGTCCTTGGATGTACCCTTGTTTCTTCATGGATTGAGTGAATTTTTCAAACCAAGCTCTAGGGGACTGCTTTAATCCATACAAAGACGTATTTAGTTTGCACACATTTGATCCAAATTTATTTTCAAAGCCAGGAGGAATGTCCATATAAAATTCTTCTTCTAGATCGCCATTAAGAAAGGCATTTTTAACATCTAACTGATGCAAAGGCCAATCCATGTTAGCAGCAAGAGACAAAAGAATTCTGACAGTGTTCAATTTTGCAATAGGAGAAAATGTCTCTGAGTAATCAATACCGTAGGTCTGAGTAAAGCCTTTAGCCACCAAGCGAGACTTGTACCTTTTAATTGACCCATCTAAATTATAATTCACAATAAACACCCATTTACATCCAACTCTCTTCTTGCCATCTGGTAATGACATAACACTTCAAGTTTTATTCTTTTCAAGAGCTTTCATCTCCTCAAGTACAACTTCCATCCACTTTGGAATTTCTAGAGCAACCTGTCACTACGCCAAAAACTGGAATAGACAGCGCACCTTAGAGGGCGCTTTATTACAAAAGCGCTCTCTAAAGTGAAGCGAAAAAATAAGGAGCAATAGACAGCGCACTTTAGAGGGCGCTTTTGTAATAAAGCGCCCTCTAAGGTGAAGCGAAAAAATAAGGAGGAGATAGAGGGACAACAATACATGGCGCTTTTTAGAAAGCGCCCTCTAAGGTTACCCTTAGAGGGCGCTTTTAATAAAGCGCTGTTATAAGTCCATGTGCATTTCCAGTTTATAAAGCGCTTCTGGAAAGCCTTAGAGAGCGCTTCCATAAGCGCCGTCTTAGGCCCCCTTTAGAGGGCGCTTTTTTTCCACAAGCGCCCTCTAAGGTCCCCTTTAGTAAACATTAAAATTATAACATACTGCGCGTTTTGTTATTTCACTCTCTGTTATTTTCGTTCTTTTTCACGTTAGGGTTCTAAGGCGTTCTCCTTCCACCTCTGTTAGATCTACGACGTTTCCTCCTTCTACCAATCAAAGGTACACGATGCATACATTATTACTTGCACTATTGCTTTGTTTTAGCTTTGCCCCGTTTCAGTTTTATGTTATTGTTGTCTATGCTACGTTTGTTTCGACCTGTAAAGTTTCAATATTCATAGTCATTTAAATAGTTTGGGTTTATTAGGCAATTGACGGTTGGTTTTTAAATTGCTGAATTTGATATCGCTATGAATCACATTCAAAGACTGTTGTTAGGGTTCGGTTATGGTTGCATTATAGAGACAGTAGAAACCTTTGATTCTAGTAACTTAGCGTACATAGCGTAGCTAGTAACTTAAGAAGTTTAGGTATGGATGTTATTTGATAGAGTAAATGGAGACATGAATGCCCTGCACAGAGTATCTTCTGAAATTGGTTTCTCTTCTGAAATTGTTTTTTGTTTATTCTAATTAGTAATGGATAATACATGGATGTCTTCCAATCGATTGTCGAGAGAGTACGAGAATGGGGTATCAGAATTCGTTAAGTTTGCCGTTGCGCACGCCGAAGACCCCAGTAGAATGATATGTCCTTGCTTGGGTTGTTGTTATGGGAAACGGGTTGACGCAGTTCAGTTGACATCGCATCTAATGAGGCATGGAATTGATCGAAGTTATACATGTTGGAATTTGCATGGTGAGAAAAGTAACGAGAATGTTGAACCGGGGGATAGTACGACCTATGCCTCAAACTATAGTGGCGCAGATACATACGATTGTGATCGAGTTGAAGATATTGCAGAAGCACTTGAAGGAGATCTTAAGGATTGTCCCGAAATGTTTGAGAGGTTGGTAAGTGATGCAGAGAAACCTTTGTATGATGGTTGCACTAAATTCACAAGATTGTCTGCGGTATTAAAGTTGTACAACTTAAAGGCGGGCAATGGATGGTCGGATAAAAGTTTCACAGAGTTATTAGCCCTTTTGAAAGATATGCTTCCTGAGGATAATGTTCTTCCCAATCGAACATATGAGACCAAAAAGATGTTGTGCTCTATTGGCATGAGCTATGATAAGATACATGCATGTCCAAACGATTGCGTTTTGTTTCGAAATGAGTATGCATCGTTAAATAAGTGTCCTAAATGCGGTGTCTCGCGATATAAGAACAAGTTGTCTCCAGCAAAAGTCTTGTGGTATTTTCCTGTTATTCCGAGATTTAGACGCATGTTTCGTAGTGAAACCGATTCAAGACACTTGACCTGGCATGCAGATGAAAGAATTATAGATGGAAAGTATCGACATCCGGCAGATTCACCACAGTGGTTGAAAATTGATAATGATTATCCTGAATTTGGAGAAGAATCAAGAAACCTTCGCTTGGCATTATCTACTGATGGAATGAACCCACACGGTATCCAGAGTATCTCACACAGTACATGGCCTGTGATTATTATGATTTATAACCTACCTCCATGGCTATGTATGAAGCGTAAGTACATGATGTTGTCTATGTTGATTTCTGGACCTAAACAACCAGGGAATGACATAGACGTGTACTTGAAGCCCTTAATCGAAGATTTAAAGATTTTGTGGGAGACCGGTGTGGAGGTTTATGATGGATATAGGAAAGAAAGTTTCAACTTGAGGGCGATGTTGTTTGGCACAATTAATGATTTTCCAGCATACGGAAATCTATCAGGGTATAGCATAAAAGGTCAATGTGCGTGTCCTATTTGTGAAGATAAAACAGATTGGAAGCGCTTGGAGTTTGGTCAGAAGAATGTCTTTCTCGGTCATCGGAGATTCTTAAATTCAAATCATCACTACCGTGGATGGAGAAAGGCGTTCAATGGAGAGACAGAACAAGGCAGAGCTCCACCTATATTGACGGGTGATCAAATTTTTAAAAAGGTGAAAGATTTGGATACTCAGTTTGGCAAGCCTTTTGCCCACACACTTGTCAAAAGTGGGTGGAAGAAGAGGTCAGTTTTTTTTGAATTGCCGTATTGGAAGTCCTTGTATGTGAGACATTTTCTTGATGTTATGCATATTGAAAAAAATGTATTTGAAAGTGTTATTGGCACGTTACTCAATATACAAGGAAAGTCTAAGGATGGCCTTAAGGCAAGAAAGGACTTGATAGCGATGGGAATAAGAACTGAATTAGGACCCTTGAAGAAAGGAAAACGAACATATCTACCGCCTGCTGCTTATACTCTATCTAGAAAGGAGAAAAAAACATTGTGTAAGTTTCTAAGTGAAGTTAAAGTTCCAGAAGGGTACTCTTCAGATATTAGAAGACTTGTGTCTATGAAAGACCTCAAGTTAAAGAGTTTAAAGACCCATGATTGCCATGTTATAATGGAACATTTTCTCCCAATAGGTATACGTTCTATTCTTCCAGAAAAAGTAAGAAGCTCTATAACTAAGTTGTGTTCTTTCTTCAAGTCAATTTGCAGTAAGGTGATCAATCCTGCGATCTTACCAATGTTGCAAAAAGAAATCGTTATTACTTTGTGTGAGCTTGAAATGTTTTTTCCTCCATCATTTTTTGACATAATGGTATATCTAGTTGTTCATCTTGTGAAAGAGACACAATTGTGTGGACCAGCTTATATGAGATGGATGTACCCTGTTGAACGTTATATGAAAATATTAAAAGGGTACGTGAAGAACCGAAGTCGACCAGAAGATTGTATGGTTGAAAGATACATTGTTGAAGAAGCGATTGAGTTTTGTACTGAATATTTGTCTAATGTTCAGTCAATCGGACTCCCCAAGTCTCAGCTTGTCGAAAAGAAAGAAGGAAAAAATCTAATTGGAAATAAAATCGTGGCAGTATCAAGGGTCGAACGGGATCAAGTGCATTTGTATGTTCTGCACAATGAGAATGAGGTTGAGCCGTATGTTGAAATTCACAAGGATATTCTCTGAGGTTTAAATCCCAATAGAAATGAAAATTGGATAGTACGAGAGCACAATCGATGTTTTATACCTTGGTTTAAGGATCATATTTATTCAAAGTATTATTCAGATCCCGCTTCAATAACAGAAAGGTTGAGATGCTTAGCATATGGTCCAAGTTTCCATGTTTTTTCTTATAGCGCATACGCGATTAATGGATACACATTTTATACCAAAGAACAAGATGATAAAACTACTATGCAGAATAGTGGTGTCACCGTGGTAGCTGAAGCAATGCACATATCAAGTGTGAAGGACTTAAACCCCAAATTTGCAAATCTGTCGTATTTTGGTGTTATCGAGCGCATTTGGGTGTTTGATTATGAGAAGTTTCAGATTCCTATATTTGGTTGCAAGTGGGTTGAAAATAATAACGGCATTCGAATGGATAAGTCAGGATTTTTGCAAGTGGATCTTAATAGGGTGGGATACAAAGATGAGTCTTTTATTCTAGCCTCTCAAGCTAGACAAGTGTTCTATGTCAATGATCCGAAAAGTACGAAATGGTCTATAGTTCTTTTTTCCAACAAAGTAATTGATGAAAACACTGGAGATCAAGGTGATATTGATGTTGAGATTGAATCGTTTACCAGAAATGATCAAGATGAGAATATTATATCAAATGATTCATATATTAGAAATGATCATAATGAGGGTATTTGGATCAATCCAACCGTCCGTGTTGTTAAGAGACATGTAGAACATATTCCAACCAAGAAAAGAAAGAGAACTTAGTGAAAAAGGTACAGGTCAAATGATTTTAATTATTTTCTTTATTACAGGTAAAATGACTTTTATGATTTTAATTGTTTTTACATTTGTCATCTGATTTTAATTGTTTTCTTTATTACAGGTAAAATGGCTATTATGAAGTCAATCATTCGTGCAAGGGGCAAGGGATACTTGAAAGTATCAATTGATATTTGTTTAGATGGAGATGTTCCATTGTCGTCAAGCCTCATTCGCGTAGATGATGATGCTGGATATTTGAAAGTATCCCTCTACGACAATGGAACATGTCCATCTAAACAAATATCAATTCTATCTTCAAAAGATAAGGGACCAAAAAAATAAGGGGATTACGCAGCAAATCGAGTCAGTTGCATAAAAAAAAAGGTATAAACACAATTATATGATATTTATGCATAGAAAATGTTAATTCTTGATCTTATACTTCACCTAACTAATTTTATGATATTTTAGGTTCATGCTATTGATAACAAAAAGAGGTTGTTGCTAAGAAGACTGCTGCTAGCAAAAAAAACATACATCTCAGAGATGCTTTTGCTACTTAGTTTTATTTCTTTTTAAGTTATGAATTGGTTGTATATTTAGAATCTTTAGAAGTTAAACGATTATATATCAGTGGATTGTTGTATATGTATGGATTGTTGTATATAAGGCTTGTTGAATGCAATGTGTGAAAAAGGGCTTCAAATTATACAGTTTTGGGTGTACTGCTTCAATATACAGGTTGTCTAAAATAAATAAAAAAATATAGCGCTTTTTAAAAAAAAAAATTTAAATAACCACCCACTTTAGAGGGCGCTTCCCAAAATAAGCGCCCTCTAAACCCTTTAAATTTCCACTTTAGAGGGCGCTTTCCAGTAAAAGCGCCCTCTAAACCCTTAAAAGTTTCCACTTTAGAGGGCGCTTTCCAGGAAAAGCGCCCTCTAAACCCTTAAATGTTTCCACTTTAGAGGGCGCTTTCTTTAAAAAGCGCCCTCTAAAGTGGCCCTTAAAGGGCTTAAAGAGCCACTTTAGACAGCGCTTTCACCAGGAAAAAAAGCGCTGTCTTTACCTATGCCAGCGCCAGATTAGAGGGCGCTTTAAAGCGCTGTTATAGGCCAAAAAAGCGCCCTCTTTTCCCTTATTTGGCGTAGTGTGTATACTTTTTGGAATTTCTACACTAGACAATTTTGAAGTGAAGGCATACATAAATGAAAACAAATTTGAATATGATATAAAATTGGACATGGGATGTTTAGTGCAAGATCTGACAGGTTTTCTAATGGAAACATGATCATCTATATCCGGATACAAAATACGAATCTAAAAAACAAAGATAGACTTACCTTCCCTTTTGTTAGGAAGTTGATCATTCCCCGATTCAGATTCCCGGTAGTGTTGAGATGTGGATTGGTCATTTCCTTTATGGTGCTTTTTCATAAAAATCTTTCCTTTCCAAGTCCTGTTTCCTAATTCAAATTTGTTTTGGTGAAATGACTCATTATTTTGTGGCATTTCAATTAGATCATCATTATCATCGTTTTCAGGATTCTCATTGTTTTCTACAGGAGAAAATGTAGGCTCGGATTCACAAGGTTCCTTACTCATAACAGGAGTAGAATCAGATAAAGAATCATGGCCATTTTCTACTGGTGCAGGAGTAAAAATCTCAGAATTTTGTGATGTTGGGTAAGATAAGTTATTTAAAATCCCATGCCCTAAATTAAAACGAGTCTTCGTTTATCTCCCCCCGTTGAAGATGAGTGTCATCAAAAAAAGATTTATTTTCAAAGAATGTAACATCCATAGTGACAAACATTTTCTTATTTTTTGGATCAAAAAATTAATACCTTTTTGGGTTTGATTTGACCTCAAAGCAACTCGATCTGAGTTGCTTCGAATTGACCTCAAAGCAACTCGGTCTTGTTGCCTATATTGGTAGGACTTCAGACAACCAAAGATCAAGAAGAATTATGGAGAATTGAGTGAGAATCGAAGAGATGAAAATTTCTGGAAAACACCATCAATGCAGGTCTGTATAGACTCGATCTTGCTTCCACTTTCTCTTGATCTTGCTCAGGACACTTGGAGGAATGGAAATGAATCAATAAAAGGTACAGGACTCTTGGAGATTTGAATCTCAAAACAGTGAGATTCAAACTCAATTTCCAAAGGAAATTCTCAAGGTTATCCTTTGAATGAAAGGGTTTTGGAGATTGGGATTCAAATTTGGCGCACATGGTCCTTAATTTTGATCACAAGGGTCTCTATTTATAGCCATATGATTGCTAAATGCACACTTGAAATCAAAGCTCCAAAAATAGAAATGTACATTGCATGGGTGCATGGGCGTGTGATAGGCCCATGTAATCATCTCTTAAGGTCCAAAAACAAGTACAAACATTGTTGAAGTCACATTGGTAAGCCATGCAATTGTGTATGAAAGTTTCAAGTTCACTTGTGCCAAATGGTCGTCCATGTTCAAGCCATGCGCAAGTCACTCATACTTTGTCCAAATGGGATGAAATGGGACTTTTTGGAAAGGTTAGATCAATAGGAACAACTTTTATGTTGGACACTTTTTAATTTGAAGCTTGGATAATGATTAATTTTGAGGTGGAAGTTGGGAAAATCAAACATGTCAAAAAAAAAATCTAAGTGTCAAGCCATATGTTCACTTATTCCAACTTGGCTAACTTTTTATGTGAGCTTCAAATGAAAAAGGTTCCTTCATCAAAATTGTATCTATCTGAAAGTAATTCAAAATGGTTACAAACTTGACCTCATTTGGATTTAATATGAAGGAGTTATGCATTTTTTAAACCCTAGATGTGAGCTTGATAGATCAATGGTGAGCACATGCCCTACCTACAATAGAGTTAGTTTATACAAAGACATATTTTTGGTATTTTGGTTAGTAAAGATGATAAAATACAAAGTATAATACAATCAAATATGCTTGGTGATCTTTCCCAATGCAAACCCAATGAATGAGGGGTAAGGAGGATCCAAGATGTGATCCCAATGCCAATGCATATGATGAGATAGCATGAGGGATCTTAGGGTTAAAATTGGGGTCTTACAAACCTTATTTCATTGATTTGATCATATTTTAAAATTTATATTTACATGCAGAAAAAGTATTTCATGAACAACCATACTTTCACATATAGCATCTTGAGACATAATTGTTTTTAGAGAAATTGATGTAATATGTAACACTTCTATTTTTTTTCTTATGAAGTGGACGACTGTATCGTGTAATAAAAAAATGTTTTTTTAGAGACTTTTTTAAATACTCATTTTATTAAATCTGATGATCAGTCAAACAAGTTAAAATCGAATATTGGTAAAATTTATAACAATTTATTAGAAAGTCTTACGTTGATAGTTTCAGACAATGACTGCCAAATATTATTATTGTTTTCTTATTATTATGGGTAAAAATTCGTTAAAGATAGGCAAGTTTCTTGTAACTTAAATATCCTTTCAGCCTCAATTAGTTTATAAGTGAGCATCATAAGTTCTAAATGAGCTTGTCAAAGAATTTTCCAAAGACAACGATTTTGAATTTAATTAAAATGTGTTGAACCGTTGGATGGTGAGGCATTAATGCGGTATCGAAGTGTTCAGAACTTTAATTCCGAGGTGGTTTTATTCTGTGTTATAAATCGTTGGATGAATCGGACTGGGTCAGATGTAACTCTCGTCTCAGGTCAGATATGGATTCTGAAGTTGACAAGAAGTTTTGGAAGCTTATTTAGAAGTTAGGGATTTTAAGGGCGGATAATAACGAGGTGTTTGAGGAAGAAATATGAAATGTGGATGCGAGAGATAGAGAATGCAAGTGCTTGAGCGAGAAGACTATATTGGGTGTCCAATGAATTCTTTTTCGGTAACCTTATTTCATTGATTTTATCATATTTTCACATTTATATTTACATCTAGAAAAAGTATTTCTTGGACAACCATACTTTCTCATATAGCATTTTGAGACATAACCTTTTTTTTAGAGAAATTGATGTAATATGTAACACTTATATTTATTTTTTCTTTTAAAGTGGACGACTGTATCGCGTAATAAAAAAATTTATTTTTTAGACACTTTTTAAAATACTCATTTTATTAAATCCGATAATCAGTCAAACGAGTTAAAATCGAATATTGGTATAATTTATAACAATTTATGAGAAGGTCTTATGTTGATAATTTCTCACAATGGTTGTCCAAATATTATTATTGTTTTCTTATTATTATGGGTTAAAATTCATTAAAGATAGGCAAGTTTCTTGTAACTTAAATATCATTTCAGCCTCAATTAGTTTATAAGTGTGCATTATATGTTCTAAATGAGCTTGTCAAAGAATTTTGCAAAGACAACAATTTTGAATTTAATAAAAATGTGTTAAACCATTGAACGGTGAGGCATTAATGCGGTATCGAAGTCATCGGAAGTTTAATTCCTAGGTGGTTTGATACTGTGATGTTAATCGTTGGATGATTCGGACTGGGTCAGATGTGACTCTCATCTCAGGTCAGATGTGGATTCCGAAGTTAACAAGAAGTTTTTGAAGCTCGTTTAGAATTTAGGGATTTTAGGAGCGGATAATAACATGGTGTTTAAGGAAGAAATATGAAAGATGGACGCGAGAGATAGATATTGCAAGTGGTTGAGGGAGAAGACTATATCGGGTGTCTAATGAATTCTTTTTCTAAATGAGCTTGTCAACAAATTTTCCAGAGATAATGATGTTGAATTTAATAAATGTGTTGAATCATTGAAGGGTGAGGCATCAATGTGCTATTGAAGTCTTCAGAAGTTTAATTCTAAGGTGGTTTGAAATTGTGTTGTTAATCGTTGGATGAATCGGACTGGGTCAGATGTAACTCTCGTCTCAAGTCAGATGTGGATTCCGAAGTTGACAAGAAGTTTTGGAAGCTCATTTAGAAGTTAGGGATATTAGGAGCAGATAATAATGAGGTGTATGAGGAAGAAAGATGAAAGATAGATGGGAGAGATAGAGAATGCAAGTGCATGAGGGAGAAGACTATATCGGGTGTCCAATGAATTCTTTTTCGGATAACCTTATTTCACTGATTTTATCATATTTTCACATTTATATTTACATGTAGAAAATGTATTTCTTGGACAACCATACTTTCTAATTCAACATATTGAGACATAATTGTTTTTAGAGAAATTGATGTAATATGTAACACTTCTATTTTTTATCCAGTTAAATTGGATGACTGTATCGCGTAATAAAAAAATTGATTTTTTAGAGACTTTTTTAAATACTCATTTTATTAAATCCGTTGATTAGTCAAACAAAATAAAATCGAATATTGGTATAATTTATAACAATTTATGGGAAAGTCCTATGTTGATAGTCTCTTACAATGACTACCCAAATATTATTATTTTTTCTTATTATTATGGGTAAAAATTCATTAAAGATAGGCAAGTTTCTTTTAACTTAAATATCCTTTTCGCCTTAATTAGTTTATAAGTGAGCATCATAAGTTCTAAATGAGCTTGTCAAAGAATTTCCCAAAGATAACGATTTTGAATTTAATAAAAATGTGTCGAACCATTGAACGGTGAGGCATTAATGCGGTATCGAAGTCTTCGGAAGTTTAATTCCCATGTGGTTTGATACTGTGTTGTTAATCGTTGGATGAATCGGACTGGGTCAGGTGTAACTCTTGTCTCAGGTCAGATGTGGATTACGAAGTTGACAAGAAGTTTTGAAGCTCATTTAGAAGTTAGGTATTTTAGGGGAAGATACTAATGAGGTGTATGAGAAAGAAATATGAAAGATGGATGCGAGAGATAGAGAATGCAAATGCATGAGGGAGAAGACAATATCTGGTGTCCAATGAATTCTTTTTTTGATAACCTTATTTCATTGATTTTATCATATATTCACATTTATATTTACATGTAGAAAATGTATTTCTTGGACAACCATACTTTCTCATTCAGCATATTAAGACAGAACTGTTTTTAGAGAAATTGATGTAATAAGTAACACTTCTATTTTTTTTCTTTTAAAGTGGATGACTGTATCGCATAATAAAAAAATTGATTATTTAGAGACTTTTTAAAATACTCATTTTATTAAATCCGATGATCAGTCAAACAAGTTAAAATCAAATATTGGTATTATTTATAACAATTTATGAGAAAGTCTTATGTTGATAATTTCTCACAATGACTGCCCAAATATTATTATTTTTTCTTATTATTATGGGTAAAAATCCGTTAAAGATAGGCAAGTTTCGTGTATCTTAAATATCCTTCCAGTCTCAGTTAGTTTTCAAGTGAGCATCATAGGTTCTAAATGAGCTTGTCAACTAATTTTCCAAAGACAATGATTTTGAATTTGATAAAAATGTGTCGAACCATTGAACCGTGAGGCATTAATGTGGTATCGAAGTCTTCGGAAGTTTAATTTTAAGGTGGTTTGAATTGTGTTGTTAATCGTTGGATGAATCAGATTGGGTTAGATGTAACTCTTGTCTCAGGTCAGATGTGGATTACGAAGTTGACAAGAAGTTTTGAAGCTCATTTAGAAGTTAGGTATTTTAGGGGAAGATACTAATGAGGTGTATGAGAAAGAAATATGAAAGATGGATGCGAGAGATAGAGAATGCAAATGCATGAGGGAGAAGACAATATCGGGTGTCCAATGAATTCTTTTATGGATAACCTTATTTCATTGATTTTATCATATATTCACATTTATATTTACATGTAGAAAATGTATTTCTTGGACAACCATACTTTCTCATTCAACATATTAAGACAGAACTGTTTTTAAAGAAATTGATGTAATAAGTAACACTTCTATTTTTTTTCTTTTAAAGTGGATGACTGTATCGCATAATAAAAAAATTGATTATTTAGAGACTTTTTAAAATACTCATTTTATTAAAACCGATGCTCAGTCAAACAAGTTAAAATCAAATATTGGTATTATTTATAACAATTTATGAGAAAGTCTTATGTTGATAATTTCTCACAATGACTGCCTAAATATTATTATTTTTTCTTATTATTATGGGTAAAAATTCCTTAAAGATAGGCAAGTTTCTTGTAACTTAAATATCCTTTCAGTCGCAATTAGTTTATAAGTGAGCATCATAAGTTCTAACTGAGCTTGTCTACGAATTTTCCAAAGACAACGATTTTGAATTTTAAAAAAACGTATCTTAAATATTGGTAAAAATTCGTTAAAGATGGGCATGTTTCTTGTATCTTAAATATCCTTTCAGCCTCAATTAGTTTATAAGTGAGCATTATAGGTTCTAAATGAGCTTGTCAACAAATTTTCCAAAGAGAATGATTTTGAATGTAATAAAAATTTGTCGAACCATTGAACGGTGAGGCATTAATGTGGTATGAAAGTCTTCGGAAGTTTAATTCCCGTGTGGTTTGATACTGTGTTGTTAATCGTTGGATGAATTGAACTGGGTCAGATGTAACTCTCGTCTCTAGTCAGATGTGGATTTCGAAGTTGACAAGAAGTTTTGGAAGCTCATTTCGAAGTTAGGGATTTTAAGAGCAGATAATAATGAGGTGTATGAGGAAGAAATATGAAAGATGGATGCGGGAGATAGAGAATGCAAGTACTTGAGGGAGAAGACTATATCGCGTGTCCAATGAATTATTTTTTGGATAACCTTATTTCATTGATTTTCAAATATTTTCACATTTATATTTACATGGACAACCATACTTTCACATATAGCATCTTGAGACAGAATTGTTTTTATAGAAATTGATATAATATGTAACACTTCTATTTTTTTTTCTCTTTTAAAGTGGACGATTGTATTGCGTAATAAAAAAATGGATTTTTTTAGAGACTTTTTAAATAACTCATTTTATTAAATCCCATGATCAGTCGTACAAGTGAAAATCGAATATTGATATAATTTATAACAATTTATGAGAAAGTCTTATGTTGATAGTTTCTCACAATGACTGCCCAAATATTATTATTGTTTTATTATTATTATGGGTAAAAATTCGTTAAAGATAAGCATGTTTCTTGTAGCTTAAATATCCTTTCAGCCTCAATTAGTTTATAAGTGAGCATCATAGGTTCTAAATGAGCCTTTCAACTAATTTTCCAAAGACAACGGTTTTGAATTTAATAAAAATGTGTCGAACCATTAATCGATGAGGCATTAATGCGGTATCGAAGTCTTCGGAAGTTTAATTCCCAGGTGGTTTAATACTGTGTTTTTAATCATTGGATGAAGCAGACTGGGTCAGATGTAACTCTCGTCACAGGTCAGATGTGGATTCCGAAGTTGAAACCAAGTTTTGAAAGCTCATTTAGAAGTTTGGGATTTTAGGAGAGGATGATAATGAGTTATTTTCCCGATGACCTTATTTCATTGATTTTATCATATTTTCACATTTATATTTACATGTAGAAAAAGTATTTCATGGACAACCATACTTTCTCACATAGCATCTTGAGACATAATTGTTTTTAGAGAAATTGATGTAATATGTAACATTTCTATTTTTTTCTTTTAAAGTTGACGACTGTATCGCGTAATAAAAAAATTGATTTTTTAGAGACTTTTTTAAATACTCATTTGATTAAATCCGATGATCAGTCAAACAAAATAAAATCGAATATTGGTATAATTTATAACAATTTATGGGAAAGTCCTAGGTTGATAGTTTCTCACAATGACTACCTAAATATTATTATTTTTTCTTATTATTATGGGTAAAAATTCATTAAAGATAGGCAAGTTTCTTTTAACTTAAATATCCTTTTCGCCTCAATTAGTTTATAAGTGAGCATCATATGTTCTAAATGAGCTTGTCAAAGAATTTCCCAAAGATAACGATTTTGAATTTAATAAAAATGTGTCGAACCATTGAACGGTGAGGCATTAATGCGGTATCGAAGTCTTCGGAAGTTTAATTCCCATGTGGTTTGATACTGTGTTGTTAATCGTTGGATGAATCGGACTGGGTCAGGTGTAACTCTCGTCTCAGGTCAGATGTGGATTACGAAGTTGACAAGAAGTTTTCGAAGCTCAGTTAGAATTTCGGAATTTTAGGAGCTGATAATAATGAGGTGTATGAGATAGAAATATGAAAGATGGACGCGAGAGATAGAGATTGCAAGTGGTTGAGGGAGAAGACTATATCGGGTCTCCAATGAATACTTTTTCGGATAACCTTATTTCATTGATTTTATTATATTTTCACATTTATATTTACATGTAGAAAAAGTATTTCATGGACCACCATACTTTCTCATATAGCATCTTGAGACATAATTGTTTTTAGAGTAATTGATGTACTACGTAACACTTCTTTCTTTTTTCTTTTAAAGTAGACGACTGTATCGCGTGATAAAAAATTTGATTTTTTAGAGACTTTTTTAAATACTCATTTTATTAAATCCGATGACCAATCAAACAAATTAAAATCGAATATTGGTATAATTTATAACAATTTATGAGAAAGTCTTCTCTTGATAGTTTCTCACAATGACTGCCAAAATATTATTATTGTTTTCGTATTATTATGGGTAAAAATCCGTTAAAGATAGGCAAGTTTCGTGTATCTTAAATATCCTTCCAGTCTCAGTTAGTTTTCAAGTGAGCATCATAGGTTCTAAATGAGCTTGTCAACTAATTTTCCAAAGAAAACGATTTTGAATTTGATAAAAATGTGTCGAACCATTGAACCGTGAGGCATTAATGTGGTATCGAAGTCTTCGGAAGTTTAATTTTAAGGTGGTTTGAATTGTGTTGTTAATCGTTGGATGAATCGGATTGGGTTAGATGTAACTCTTGTCTCAGGTCAGATGTGGATTCTGAAGTTGACAAGAAGTTTTGAAGCTCATTTAGAAGTTAGGTATTTTAGGGGAAGATACTAATGAGGTGTATGAGAAAGAAATATGAAAGATGGATGCGAGAGATAGAGAATGCAAATGCATGAGGGAGAAGACAATATCGGGTGTCCAATGAATTCTTTTTTGGATAACCTTATTTCATTGATTTTATCATATATTCACATTTATATTTACATGTAGAAAATGTATTTCTTGGACAACCATACTTTCTCATTCAGCATATTAAGACAGAACTGTTTTTAGAGAAATTGATGTAATAAGTAACACTTCTATTTTTTTTCTTTTAAAGTGGATGACTGTATCGCATAATAAAAAAATTGATTATTTAGAGACTTTTTAAAATACTCATTTTATTAAATCCGATGATCAGTCAAACAAGTTAAAATCAAATATTGGTATTATTTATAACAATTTATGAGAAAGTCTTATGTTGATAATTTCTCACAATGACTGCCCAAATATTATTATTTTTTCTTATTATTATGGGTAAAAATTCCTTAAAGATAGGCAAGTTTCTTGTAACTTAAATATCCTTTCAGTCGCAATTAGTTTATAAGTGAGCATCATAAGTTCTAACTGAGCTTGTCTACGAATTTTCCAAAGACAACGATTTTGAATTTTAAAAAAACGTATCTTAAATATTGGTAAAAATTCGTTAAAGATGGGCATGTTTCTTGTATCTTAAATATCCTTTCAGCCTCAATTAGTTTATAAGTGAGCATTATAGGTTCTAAATGAGCTTGTCAACAAATTTTCCAAAGAGAATGATTTTGAATGTAATAAAAATTTGTCGAACCATTGAACGGTGAGGCATTAATGTGGTATGAAAGTCTTCGGAAGTTTAATTCCCGTGTGGTTTGATACTGTGTTGTTAATCGTTGGATGAATTGAACTGGGTCAGATGTAACTCTCGTCTCTAGTCAGATGTGGATTTCGAAGTTGACAAGAAGTTTTGGAAGCTCATTTCGAAGTTAGGGATTTTAGGAGCAGATAATAATGAGGTGTATGAGGAAGAAATATGATAGATGGATGCGGGAGATAGAGAATGCAAGTGCTTGAGGGAGAAGACTATATCGCGTGTCCAATGAATTATTTTTTGGATAACCTTATTTCATTGATTTTCAAATATTTTCACATTTATATTTACATGGACAACCATACTTTCACATATAGCATCTTGAGACAGAATTGTTTTTATAGAAATTGATATAATATGTAACACTTCTATTTTTTTTTCTCTTTTAAAGTGGACGATTGTATTGCGTAATAAAAAAATGGATTTTTTTAGAGACTTTTTAAATAACTCATTTTATTAAATCCCATGATCAGTCGTACAAGTGAAAATCGAATATTGATATAATTTATAACAATTTATGAGAAAGTCTTATGTTGATAGTTTCTCACAATGACTGCCCAAATATTATTATTGTTTTATTATTATTATGGGTAAAAATTCGTTAAAGATAAGCATGTTTCTTGTAGCTTAAATATCCTTTCAGCCTCAATTAGTTTATAAGTGAGCATCATAGGTTCTAAATGAGCCTTTCAACTAATTTTCCAAAGACAACGGTTTTGAATTTAATAAAAATGTGTCGAACCATTAATCGATGAGGCATTAATGCGGTATCGAAGTCTTCGGAAGTTTAATTCCCAGGTGGTTTAATACTGTGTTTTTAATCATTGGATGAAGCAGACTGGGTCAGATGTAACTCTCGTCACAGGTCAGATGTGGATTCCGAAGTTGAAACCAAGTTTTGAAAGCTCATTTAGAAGTTTGGGATTTTAGGAGAGGATGATAATGAGTTGTATGAGGAAGAAATATGAAAGATGGATACGAGAGATAGAGAATGCAACTGCTTGAGGGAGAAGACTACATCGGGTGTCCAATGAGTTATTTTCCGGATGACCTTATTTCATTGATTTTATCATATTTTCACATTTATATTTACATGTAGAAAAAGTATTTCATGGACAACCATACTTTCTCACATAGCATCTTGAGACATAATTGTTTTTAGAGAAATTGATGTAATATGTAACATTTCTATTTTTTTCTTTTAAAGTTGACGACTGTATCGCGTAATAAAAAAATTGATTTTTTAGAGACTTTTTTAAATACTCATTTTATTAAATCCGTTGATCAGTCAAACAAAATAAAATCGAATATTGGTATAATTTATAACAATTTATGGGAAAGTCCTATGTTGATAGTTTCTCACAATGACTGCCCAAATATTATTATTGTTTTCTTATTATTATGGTAAAAATTCGTTAAAGATATGCAATTTTCTTGTAACTTAAATATTCTTTCAACCTCAATTAGTTTATAAGTGAGCATCATAGGTTCTAAATGAGCTTGTCAACTAATTTTCCAAAGACAACGATTTTGAATTTGATAAAAATGTGTCGAACCATTGAACCGTGAGGCATTAATGTGGTATCGAAGTCTTCGGAAGTTTAATTCCCGGGTGGTTTGATATTGTGTTGTTAATCGTTGGATGAATAAGACTGGGTTAGATGTAACTCTCGTCTTAAGTCAGATGTGGATTCCGAAGTTGACAAGAAGTTTTGGAATCTCATTTAGAAGTTAGGGATTTTAGGAGCGGATAATAACGAGGTGTATGAGGAAGAAATATGAAAGATGGATGCGAGAGATAGAGAATGCAAGTGCTTGAGGGAGAAGACTATATCGGGTGTCCAATGAATTCTTTTTCAGATGACCTTATTTCATTGATTTTATCATATTTTCACATTTATATTTACATGTAGAAAAAGTATTTCATGGACAACCATACTTTCACATATAGCATCTTGAGACAGAATTATTTTTAGAGAAATTTTCGTAATATGTAACACTTCTATTTTTTTTTCTTTTAAAGTGGACGAATGTAACGCGTAAAGTGCCTATTGACATCATTATATACACATGTCCAAACTAAAAATATCAAATGGACTTGTTATACAATAGTGCCTAAAAATAAAAATCTAAGAACTATGTACAATATCTTCATTGTACACAACTCCACAGCGGAAGATCACGATAAACAACATCCCTTGAAACATCAGTAGACAACCTCTCTTGAATTCAACGTGCAAGGAATACATGAAAAATAACAACAATAATGGGATGAGATGATAATCTCAGTGAGTTCTCCTATCCTATGGGTCCACTCGGCTCTACAGGCTTTCTACTCGATTCTAACTCAAGTATCCACCTTCCGTTACTTGATCATCACTCGCACCTTGTAACTAGGACTTAGGTAACTAAGGGATAATCACAATGTATGGAAACATGTAACATCACTATTCGGATTCACGAAATATCGATCCCCAACCGTACCTACGTCTAGGCCAAGGCTTGGTTCACGCATGCCCGTATGGTCCAACTTTCACGGTTGATACAGGTTCCCCTATAGGACTTGAATCCACTTTTAAGAACCATCACTCGTATGGGACTCGAATCCACTTTGAGTATCTTTCACTGTATGGGACTCTAACCCACTTAGGTGTCCACCTTTCCGCCATGTCCACCATGGTTGGGGCTCAAACCTAATTGAGGCACGAGTCATTGGTGCCACATTCCCACTTACTGCTTTACCTAAGCCCTTGAAGTGGTATGTGCATAATCATAACTAGTTTCGATAATGTGATTAATTCTCAATAACCAATAGGACTTTCGGAGCAACACTCCTCACCACATTAGGACTTTTGGAACAAAAGTTCCTCACCAAAATATCAAAAAAATTCTCATGATATCATATCAATTCTCATGGCATCATAAAATGATCCATTCTTATTACATAAAGTCACACATGTTCCATACAAAGCATATTAATTCATTTATCAGGTGAATACTTGTCCATGATACACACGTAGGTACTGTTGCGTCCAAGCATCATCGCATACCCATTTCCATAACCTAGATTATCTTCTAAGTTGTTAATCAAGTTATTCTCCTAGGTTTCCTCACTCATCTTCATAGGATTTTAAAACATGTTATTTCACATTCAACACAACAACAATGTTTAGCATTCATCATAATATAATTCATAGCATTTGTAAGGCACATAATATACTATAACATGGTACAAGAATAATAGTCTTTTACGTTATCTTTCTAACGCATCCGTCCGCGTCAAAAATGGAGTTACAACACTCAAATAATCTAACAATCTAACTTAATCAAGAATATAGGTTAACACTTGTTCCTTGCACACATATTCAACAACAGGAGCTTAGTCTAGTGGTAAGGCTTGCTTCATACCAAGGAGGTCCCGACTTCAACCCCCATTGGTGACATATTTTAATTTAACAAGGAATTAATTCATGTCAATGGATTGATCAAATAAAACCTGCATAAACTTCCTTTTTTTTCTAACACAACAATTCAATTGATTCCTAAAACAATACTCATCAAAGTTTCACCTTACATCATACAATCATTCCTTAATTTACCCAAGATCATGAAAACATAATCATAATAACAACAAGTTCATCATGGATTCATCAAGTTCATGGTTATGCATTACACACAAAACCTAACCCCAAATTTATAAAATTTCTTCCCCCCAATGCTACACTAGCTAAGAACTCACCTCGAAGATGAAGATGATGGAAAGGATTTGGTTTGATGGTTGATGTTTTCCATTTCTTCTTCAAGACTTCTTCATCCTCCAAGTTTCCTCTTCTCTCTTTCTCTTCTCCTTTTCTCTTCTTTTTCCCCTTTATTTCTTTTCTTTATGATATCTCTATCTCTAATACCTACTCTTCCTTTCTATCTTTATTCATATCCACTTCTTCTTTCTTTTCAATCACCACCACACAATATACATACATAATATATAACTATAATATATAATATCAAGTAGTGATAAAAATATCTCAATTGATATTTTGTCTTCTAGTACCAATTATTAATGTTATCAAAATGTCCCCTCTTGTACTTATTAATAATGGTCCTTCTCTTTTAATAAGGATTGATCTCTTCAGAGTTCACTTGTTACTCTATTGGTCCCAACTGACAAAAGATAGAGTACATAGGAACTCAATTGGTTTTAACTGATAACTAATTAAGTATTCAAGGGAATATGGGATATTACATTCTCCCCCCTTAAATTGAAATTCACCCTCAAATTTCCTCCTCTCGATAAATAAACAATTCTTGCATAAACGTCTTAGACCAACACTTGACTTCTCTTCAATTTCAAACCTCCTACATATTCATTCTTCCAACTTATTTTCCTTGGCAAACTTCTTTCTTATGTGAACTCTCAATACTTTATGGTCTTAACCATATCCTCATTCCAATACTGGATTAACATTTAAACTTGCTCCCACTTAATTCATCTGATATACCGCTCTACATCAGTTGGTCACTTTCCTCCCGGAAACCACGACTTCCCTTCCTTGCACTAAGTGACACAAAACATAATTACGACATCTTATCTTGATTTGGGTAATAAATACTCATTTAATCTTCATAAGAAAACTTATTGATTCCTTGATCACACACAATATTTATTGCTCTTCTTTTATTATTCCTTCAACAAATGCGACAAACTTTGTAATCCATCTATTGATAATCTCATCAACTTCACTTAATCTGATACTATATGCTGCAAGCCTTTACTCCTAATGTTTCACTTCTCTCATACTACTCCAATAAGATAACACCATTAACATGAGATTGTCTTACACCAATTCTTATGAGTAATTATCTCTCATATCCCTATAATCTTGATTAAGCTCTATCATCCATCACTTTTCACTACACTACTATAATTCCAACAGTCGAACACCCGGGATTCCTAGACATTATTGGTTAGCTAACAGTCTACATAGAGGACCACACCTATCCTCCAGAGTGCCCACCACCCAAAACAGTACTAGGACCTCACTGACATCTATTAATAGAATAAATTTCTTGTTGACATACAAAGGTTTAGAATATGACCAACACCCTCCATAAGATAGATATGCAGGAGCCACATAACTACAACCATAAAGGTGTATGACATTCAGATTTATCCTGTGCTTGAATGAACTTATCCAAATTAGCTTGACAATATCTAATTCTTGTTACTATATTCCATATCAAATCCTCTTATAGGGTTCTGATTCTTTCAAGGTTTCTGCTGACACATGATCTCGACCAATAACAAAATAACACCATCAAGGAACTTCGAGTCATCCATGAGACACCACTTCCAAAAGCCTTAAGCAATCTAGAATGTAACTATGAGTTTCCATACTAGTCTCTGAGACACACAACGCTTCACAACTTTAGAAATAACATTGCACTTCTTATCTAGACCCCTTAATCTTAACGTCTTGATCCATCTTCAAGAATCTTAGCTTAAGCACTTACTAATATACAGCATGAGTTACACGGTTAACTTCAGCAACATCTGATTCTCGTTCCTCCTCGAAAGTACAACTCGTGAATCCTTCCAATAGGGTAGAGTATCGTTGTATACAAAAAATACTACTCTCCCGGGGGCCTATATTCGAAGGCATGAATCCAAGAAATTATCGAATGTCATAATCTGACTAACCAATTTACACCTTACTAAAACATATGTAAAATACACAACTAACCTCCTCAAGATCACCACTCGATAAGTCTCTTCCATCTATGTTCCTTATAGTTATTCGTAGTCATAAGAATGTTACTTCCAAGACTTACTTAAACTGAGCATGGGTCACCAGGTGGGTCCTCCAAACATCTGACTTCTATGACATCTCTACAGATGACCAATTACGCATTACACCTTCAAAAATCCCAAATTCAAAACTATCAATCTGACTTATGGTAACTTGTAACTCCATCCTCAATTTGTACATCCACAACGGTACACTTATGAGATTTAGGATACCCTTAGCTCCAACAAGGTGTGAATGTTTATACTCTGTAACCAACCAACCGAACACTACTTAAGAAGATAAATAACAACTAGACTTCCAATAAGCCACCATTACTCTTGAAATTCAACAAGATGCACTTAAGATGAACCTTAGCATTACCACACACTTATGACTGGACTTTTCTTCTACACCAATACCTACTATACACTTCATCATACTGGGGTTACTCGTATAGATGACTTGCTACTAACATTCCTCATTGTCTCTCCATAAGCTCTTACAACATAACATATTTCACATCCTACACTTAGTCCCCATGCTCCAGCTTGGCTTGTCTTTCGTTGTCTATCATAAACTCAACTTCTCACAATACAAGACTCACTACTCAACAAAGTGTGTGTTACTTCACATCCATCTCAAGACAAGGAATCCATTACGCATACTTGTGACCATAATGTCGTTATCACATACTTCTCTTAATACCAAGGTTAACTTTTTCCACTACACTCCCTCCTCGGTAAATATCCACATATGAATGATTATCAACCATACACCCCTATCTTAGCCTCAATAAAATCCTTATGACTCCATAGTCTCCTTATGTGAAGTTCATTCCCTTACGATGATTTTAGTGCAAGGTTTACACTACTCCCAAACTCTATGTCTACTTCTTTTCTATGGTAATGCCATTAACTCCAATAATAGAACCATTCTACTAGAATTTTCCTCATGGTTCTTTCTTTTTCCTCATAATATTGATTCCTCAAACAATATTCATCAAAGTTTCACCTTACATCATACAATCATTCCTTAAGTTACCCAAGATCATGAAAACATAACCATAACAACAACACCAAGTTCATCATGGATTCATCAAGTTCATGATTATGTATTACACACAAAACCTAACCCCAAATTTATAAAATTTCTTCCCCCCAATGTTACACTAGCTAAGAGCTCACCTTGAAGATGAAGATGATGGAAAGGATTTGGTTTAATGGTTGATGTTTTCATTTCTTCTTCAAGTCTTCTTCATCCTCCAAGTTTCCTCTTCTCTCTTTCTCTTCTCCTTTTCTCTTCCTTTTCCCCTTTCTTTCTTTTCTTTCTGATATCTCTATATCTCCTACCTACTCTTCCTTTCTATCTTCATTCATATCCACTTCTTCTTTCTTTTCAATCACCACCACACAATATACATACATAATATATAATATCAAGTAGTGATAAAAATATCTCAATTGATATTTTATCTTCTAGTACCAATTACTAATGTTATCAAAATGTCCCCTCTTGTACTTATTAATAATATTCCTTCTCTTTTAATAAGGATTGATCTCTTCAGAGTTCACTGGTTACTATATTGGTCCCAACTGACAAGAGATAGACTTCAACTTTGAGATCAAAATGTCAAGACTTCAAGCTTTCACATAAGAGTGTTAGAAAATCCAATATCTATATCACTTGCGTTATATACCATGCAACGAAATGTAAAGCATTGAACTTTTTCTGTTGTGGGCTAACTTAATTAAAATCAAATTGATCAATATTAATTTTTCTCATACATGGATGTTTGCAAATTAATCATTTTGATAAATATAAATTTTTTATAGAGGCAATGACTCTTTAGAACATCTCTCAATATATGCAGAGTTTCTCCATTTAGACTCATTGATCATATGGGATATGAAAATCCTTTTGATCATTAATTCTTTAGAGTAAATTAACCTTCTAAAATGATGCAAAATAAAGTGACTCTGCACAAAAGCACTTACAAAAAAGGCATTCTAAAAAAAGAAAAGACTTAAAATTTTCCATAATTATTCATTTTGCTACATGATTTTGTTTGTCTCTATTATACATTTCAGGTTGGTTTTAATACATTTTCCCCTCATATTTGTGCCATTCACATTCTTGAATCATTTAGTCATTCTCATCATTTCTTGAGTTGTTTCATTCATAATAATTTTGAGTGTATCTTCCTATGCTTAACTTTCTTATTTGTTTTCGAAAATTCTTCTTTTCTTGTCTTATAGTATTTTCTATTTAAACTCTATTGTTGAAAGCCTTTGTAGATTTGTTGCATTATATTTGAAGTCTTGATTGCCATTCTTACTTGGGTTCCTTTTTAAGAACTTGAAAAATGGACTTTGATTGGGAAAATTTAAGATGACAAATCTTTTAGAAGTCATAAATCAAGTGAAAAGACAATTGAAAAATCCAAGAGTGTGGACACATAGTTGACTGAAAATGTCCCTTTTAAACATGGGATTTTCCCACAATCGGCCAAAACATCATTTTAAAAAAAAAAGAGCTTTTGCACATTATCAATTCAAAAACAGTCTACCAACAATCATCAATTTTACACAGACTCAACTGAATAACTTTATCTAGAGTTTTTACACAGACTCAACTCAAGAACGTTAACTAGAGCTTTTAACAGGTTCAACTCAATAAAATTCAATTATCTCTTAACATGCTATGCTTGTAACCTTTAAAATTATTACAAAGAAGACACAAGAGACTATGCTCTTGAATAAACACTTTCATCACAACAATTCTCAAATGGAACTTTTTACTCTTTTTTCGCTAAGACAACTCTAATGAAAAAAGAGTGACAAAAGAAGGCTTCTAATTAGAAAGAAGGCTTATATTTCGCTAAAAAAGAAAATAATCCATGGTCATTCTTAATGAATTAATCGATTAAACCTATGTATTAATCAATTAATCAAGTTAAAATATGAAAATTTGATTTTCTAAATCAGTTAATCGATTATCATCCTCTTTAATCGATTAGGATGCATTACACTTTCATTCTAATTGATTAAATGACCTCTTAACTTAGACATTGTATAATACATTTTTAATTGATTAAGCAAGCTTCTAATCAATTAAGTGCTTTCCTTAGGTGGTTTTAAGAGATTTTATCATAAGAGAAGAGGTTTAAAGACACATTTATCTCTGTGTACGCGCATTGCTTTAATACCTCAAATTTTACTCATATTCCTTAACAATTAAATTGATTATAACTAGAGAAAACTATGCGCATGACAAGAAAATATTTCACACTTTCAACTTTGAGATCAAAATTCAAGCTTTTACATAAGAGTGTTAGCAAATCCAACATCTATATCACTTGCGTTATATACTATGCCACAAAACGTAAAGCATTGAACTTGTTCTGTTGTGGGGTAACTTAAGTTAAAATCAAATTGATCAATATTAATATTTCTTATACATGGATGTTTGCAAATTAACCATTTTTATAAATAAAAAAATTTCATATTTGAAACATTGACTCTTTAGAAGATCTCAATTTGAGACTAATAACTAACTCTCATTTGTTTTATAGAGCAAGATTTCATATTTTCAACTTTGAGATCAAAATGTCAAGACTTCAAACTTTCACATAAGAGTGTTAGCAAATCCAACATCTATATCACTTACGTTATATACTATGCCACGAAATGTAAAGCATTGTACTTGTTCTGTTGTGGGCTAACTTAAGTTAAAATTAAATTGATCAATATTAATATTTCTTATACATAGATGTTTGCAAATTAATCATTCAGATAAATATAAAAATTGCATATTTGAAGCAATGACTCTTTAGAACATCTCTCAATATATGTAGAGTTTCTCCATTTAGATTCATTGATCATATGGGATATGAAAATCCTTTTGATCATTAATTCTCTAGAGTAAATTAACCTTCAATGATATTTTTGTCATGTCGTTTGGACGACTCAATCTTTAAACTTAGGCGTGCAATTTTTTTTAAAAAAAGTTCTCTCTCTTTTGATTTAAATTATTTTAACACACCACTTATAACCTTCTAAGGCATTTTCCTGATTTTTTTACAAAATATTGTAATTTTAAAATATTGTGTTATTGAGATTCCAAGTTGAGAGTAATAACAATGAATACTCATTTGATTCATAAAGCAAGTATGAAAATTAAGTGAAATGAACATTTAGAAATACATTCGTAAATAATAAAATTATAACAACAGATAATCAGTTAACACTTTACAATTGATTATAGAAGAACAAAAATAAATAAAATAATTAATTTAATTATAAAATATTGAAACGAATGATTTAATGAATAGCAATTGATTGTTTGTGATCAAGAAAGAATGTGAAGAATTAGTTGGCAGCACTGCAGATACGTCTAATGACTCCGGCGGATCCGGTTAATGGTTGAATATCTCCCATGTTTATCATAGCAGTTGCAAAATCAGACTTGAAAACCGTAGGATTTTGGCTGTATTGAGAAACGATAAATGAAGAACATGGGGATCTATATATGATGTCTAGAACCATTGTGAATCATCTCTTGATTGATCTCCTTGCATTGAGTGTCTTAAACCCTAGAAATGAGCTTGATGAGGAATTGGTGGACACACACTACCTACAAACACAACAAACTATACATTTTTGGTATTTTGGTTAGTTAATAATGAAAAACAAAGTATGATACAATCAAATTGTGCTTGGTGATCTCTCCCAATGCAAACCCAATGAATGAGAAGGAAGGAGGATGCCAAGGTGTGATCCCAAAACTAATGCACATGATGAGATAGCATGAGGGATCTTAGGGTCAAAATTGGGGTCTTACCCCAACACTTCCTTTGCTGCAGAGAGCAGTGAAAAATAAAAAGATGGATGAGGAACTTAAAGATGACAATAAACATTCCACTTCTTGATGTTATTAAGCAGGTTCCCAAATATGTAAAATTTCTGAAAGAGTTGTGCACACACAAAGGATATTAAAGGAAAATGAAAGAGTGAACATGAGACAAAACGTTTCAACTTTCATTCCACCTATGCATTTATTTGTAAAAGCCAAAATGGGCCAGAATGTTTTGTCTCTCACTCAGACCATGCCCTAAAAGTGAAAAGATTCAGGAAACTTTTCTATTCCACGAACTATTGGGGATACCAAGTTTGAAAATTGCATATTAGATTTAGTTGGTACTGACAAAGGTTTAATCGAGTGTAAAATATCTAAGCTCTGAAAAACACTCCATTTATGCACATAAAAAGCATCCATGTAAATCATACAAAGAACAAGATTTGAGACTAATAACAAATTCTCATTTGTTTTATAGAGCAAGATTTCACACTTTCAACTTTGAAATCAAAATTCAAGCTTTCACATAAGAGTGTTAGCAAATCCAACATCTGTATCACTTGCGTTATATACTATGTCACGAAATGTAAAGCATTGAACTTGTTCTGTTTTGGGCTAACTTAAGTTAAAATCAAATTGATCAATATTAATTTTTCTTATACATAGATGTTTGCAAATTAATCATTCTGATAAATATAAAAATTGCATATTTGAAACAATGACTCTTTAGAACATCTCTCAATATATGTTGAGTTTCTCCATTTAGACCCATTCATCATATGAGATATGAAAATCCTTTTGATCATCTAGAAATACATTTGTATATAATAAAATTATAACAAAAGATAATCATTTAACACTTTACAATTGATTACACAAGAACAAAATAAATAAAATAATTAATTTAATTATAAAATATTGAAACAGACCATTTAATGAATATCAATGGATTGTTTGTGATAAAGAAAGAAAGAATGTGTAGAATTAGTTGGCAGCACTGCAGATACGTCTAATGATTCCGGCGGATCCTGTTAATGGTTGAATATCTCCCATGTTTATCATAGAAGCTGCAAAATCAGATTTAAAAGCGGTAGGATTTTGGCTGTATTGAGAAACGATAGAATCCGTAGATCCACCGCTGAAAAGAACTTGGTCTGATTGTAGAAGACCCTTCTTTTGAATTAAATTCTTAAAGTAGTTGTTGTCAAAAGAATTTGGTGTGACCAAGTCGAGTGCTGCCAACTTCTGATTGTTTGAAGTGGAACTGGAAGATGGACAACCACGTTGGCGAGTGGTAGCGAATCCAGCATCTATGTCACTTGCATTGTTGTATATCCTATCACGAAATGTAAAGCATTGAGCTTGTCCGATTGTGTGGGCACCTAAGTTAGTTAAAATGAAATTGATTAATATAAGCAAATATGAAAATATGGATGTTTGAAACTAGTAATAAATTTACCAGATAGAGCAACCATGTCTTTGGCAGTGAGACCTTTAATAGTAAATTTAGATATAAGAGTTTGAAGATCGTCGGTAAAGAATGGAAGGTCCGTATTGGCCAAACTTTTGCTTGCCGTAGTAGAATCTCTTCTTCCAAGTTTCACTGTCCATGATGGACCACCTACCTGTAATTGTAAATATGAAATTATTAATATATAGTCATGAAATTATTAATAAGCATGCAATGCAAATTGTAAACTTACAGCGAATGATGCATCACGTGCGGCTACAGCTACTATGTCTGCACAAGACACAACTCCGGGACATACTTTCTCTACCTGTGATTTTGCATTATCAATGACTTGAAATCCTCTTGCTGAGTTAAGATTTGGAAGTGCAGTCTTTTCGCTCTCGATTGTGGTACTGTCATCTAGCAAAATGGATGCATCACAGCCCTGCACAAAGCAGTCATGAAAATGAAGGCGAATGAGAGATGCAGCCATGCGACGCTCTTTAGAGACAGCTGTACGAATGGCAGTTCTAATGGTGGTTAGTGCATCGGGGCATGTAGTGTCGTAAAATGTAGAAGACAACTGTGCATCACATATTGTGGCTAGCAGCACCAATATTGTAACAACAATTCTATAAGCCATGTAAGTGTTGATTGATGATTGAATTTCAGAAAATAATATATGAATGTTAGCAAGATGATTATGAAATGATCGATCATGCATATATATATATATATAGTGTGTGTAATAGAAACTGCGAGAGAATGTTTCATGGTCACTCATGTCCGCTACCTTCAACGCGTTGCACTGCAAAGGTTTGCTAATTCGCTCCTCAACCTTTTCCATATTCACAATTCTGACCAATTCTCCCTTGGTTGGTTGGTTGACAAATAGTATTGTTTCTTGCCACTTCATCATCTCTACGTACATACTTTTCAATATTTTCCTTTGATTTGTATGTCTTAATAGTCAAAATCTATTATTTATTATAAACACTATCCCCTAACCTAGGTTCTATTTTCTTTTTCGGATAACCTTATTTCAGTATTTTATGGACAATCATACTTTCACATATAGCACCTTGAAACGGAATTGTTTTTAGAGAAATGCATATTAAACTCCTAATGATTTACTTCAAGAGTTCCGGTTCAGTTTGAAAAAAAAACGTTTCTTGCCTTGTCATCTCTACCTGCATACCTTTGAATTGTATGTCTTAATAATGCAATATTATATTTTTTCGTAAGAGTCAAAATCTATATCACCTTGAGACAAAATTGATTTTATCGACACCATACTTTCACATATAGCACCTTGAGACAAAATTGATTTTTTAGAGACTATATTAAATACTCATTTTATTAAATCTGATGATAAGTCAAACAAGTTAAAATCTAAGATTGGTATAATTTCTAACAATTATGAGAAAGTCTTCGGTTGACAGTTTCTCACAATGACAACCCAAATATTATTATTGTTTTCTTATTATTATGGGTAAAAATTCGTTAAAGATAGACAAGTTTCTTGTAATTAAATATCCTTTCGATCTCAATTTGTTTATAAGTGAGCATCATAGGTTCTAAATGAGTTTGTCAACGAATTTTCCAAAGACAACGATTTTGAATTCAATAAAATGTGTCGAACCATTGAACGGTGAGGCATTAATGCGGTATCGAAGTCTTCAGAAGTTTAATTCCCAGGTGGTTTGATACCGTGTTGTTAATCGTTGGCTGAATCGGACGCGGTCAGATGTAACTCTCGTCTCAGATCATATGTGGATTCCGAAGTTGACAAGAAGGTTTGGAAACTCATTTATAAGTTGGGAGTTTCAGGAGCGGATAATAGAGATGGATGCGAGAGATAGAAAAGGCAAGTGCTTGAGGAAGAAGACTATATCGGATGTCCAATGAATTGCTTCACATTCAATATAAGATGAGGTGGTAACAAGGTGAACTGACGTAGAATTACTAACATAATGTAGAAAGGTAACACTGATTTTTGTTTTTTTCCACGAAACAAAATTACATATTTTCAATGATTTGTTAGCTGCTTCTTTTTGGGGTAAAAATTGTGTTGAGTCGTATGCTAATGAAGCTAACGGAGCGGAAGGTGGATTGGTTATCCTATGGAAGAAGGGTCTTTTAAGGAAAATTTACTTCATATCCATGCCGTTACACCAACACCCCTATATATTTTTAAAAATACCAAATTTACCCTTGTTTGTTTTTAACCAATTTACCATTTCACTTTTAACCGTTCAATTGAGACTTTCGAAAATTACACTATTCACCCTCATACCGGAACTCATTGGAAAAGATTTCCGGTATGTTTTTTTTCCAAACCGGAAGACTTCATTAAAGACATTTAGTTTATTGCATAACGTGTTCCGGAAGACTTACTTGAAGAGTTCCAGTTCAGTTTTGAAAAAACAACGTTTCAGAACACTTATCATATGTGTTACGGTTAATAAAGTCACATACACTTAAAGTCTTTCACAAAGACTTCCGGTATGTTATTTGTATGATCTGGAACTCTTCCTTGCAGACTTCCAGTTTACATTTTTAAATTTTTTTGACTTTTTTAAAATATTTTTTATTGTAGATGTATGTAAATTCTTTCCCAAATATGTGTAGGTACTTCTGATGCTTTTTTAACCACTCAAAGATTTGAAACAGACACTGAAAAAGGTTCAAATCCATAATAAAGTAACTATGATCATCACTCGTTCAGATACTGAAACAGACAAGAGAGAGAGAGAGAAGTAACAAATTAATATTTGGTTGTGATAAAGGTGGGAAGTACAAGGATACTGATAGTGGAACCCAAAATGCGTCCAAAAAATACGGATGCCCGTTTAAAATCAGGCCGACTCCGGCGAAAAATGAGTCTGGTTGGAAGATTGATGTAAAATATTGGGTCCATAATCATAGTTTACTTGATAGATTAGAAGGTCATTCCTTTGTTGGTAGGTTGACCACAAATGAGAAGCATCATATCGTTGATTTGACAAAGAGACATGTACCACCTAGACACATATTGCTTGCAAGAGATCTAGAGAATGTCACTCGGATTACGCAAATATACAAGCATAAGAGTATGATAGAAAAAGAGATAAGAGGTCCTAGAAGTGATATACATCATTTGTTTAAGCTTATTAAGGATGCAGACTGTGTCAATCCGTGCATGACTTTCTTTTCTTTGACAAGTTCACAATCACCAAATGTCTCCATTTATTGCACTGGTTTTGTTAACCAAAATCATTGGGTTCAGGTACATATTTTATTTTAAATGACTTACTATTTTAATTATTTAACTTAGTTCACTTTATTAAATATATGTTATAATTATTGTTATCAGGTAAACATGAAAGAGGGGTTTTCGTTGCCACCGGTCACATTAGATTGGAAGAAGTTTCGTTGACCAGCAGCAACGACTTGGATGTTAGGATTTGCAAAACGTCTACAACATTGGAAATTACTTAGGCCTATATTAGCATGAATCTGTAATCAAAACATGAATATTATATTATAAATATTATATTATGAATATTATGTCAGTTTTAATACATTCAGTTCCAAAAGTTAATACATAAATCAATGTGAACAAAAATTTGCAAAGCTTCAAATAAATCAACAAACTACAGATCTTCCTCTTCGGCATTAACTTGTCTCAAATAACGATGAATCAATGTAGAAACACGAGCCCAATTAGGACCAGGTGGTCCTGCTTCGTAAACATGAACTGTCACCTGTGTTGGTCCATCATGATGGGGCGGGACCAAACGAGGATGCGAAACACAATAATACCACTATAGGTATCCATCTTCTATATCAGATGGAGTGGTGGTCAATGTTATTGGACGGATCACAGCAACAACGCTTTGATGGTAACCAATCCAATCAACATCAATATCATTAGTCATCATACAATCAGGAGGTGGGGATGGAACATACTGTCTGTACCCGGACTAACGTATACATCTGTCAGGAAAGTATGGAACAACTGTGTCACCCCACTTCAAACACCCCCTGTACAGACATAACTCATCAAACTGACTTCATCCTCTATGATCCTCAAATGGACGCCATATGATGTCGATAGGTGTCAGCTCGTCCAAAATAGTTCACAAGTCATCCACCTTCAGGACTCCTTGCTTATATGATCATCTCATCCCTCGAGGAAGACCATAATTATCAACTGATTTCTAATTCTCTCCTCTTTTTCCAACAGTTGGAAAGTACTCGTGAATCCAGCACTGTTACAATATAAAAATATAATAAACAAAATAAATGAAATTAACATACTTTATAAAATAATTAACACAAATAAACAAAATTAAATTAAATACATGTAGGAGAGTAGGATATCCACCGAGCTTCTTGCAACTGAACATGGACGTATCTCCAAAGGTAACCAATGCAGTTGCTCCCCAACTGTATCCCGGACATCTATCTAAGTTCGTAATCAGTAAGAGATATCGTGCCTCGACAAGTGTAAAAGTCTTGTCGGCAAAAATTATGGAACCCACCAACATCAACAAATATGCTCTAGTCGCATATGTCCATATAGAAGCAGCTTTATGATGTACGAATAAATCGTATAACAACTCCACATTATAATAAGAACTCATGCAACTACGAACATGTCTCTGTGCCTCACTCTGTGACACTCCTAAGTAGTCAACAACAAGTTCAACAACAACTTCTTCAGTGACATCTTGAGGACTCCATAACACACCCCTGATGGGCAAGTGAAGCAGACAAGAGACGTCATCCAAAGTAATGCTCATCTCACCAAACGACATGTGAAATGAAGACGTCTCTAGATTCCATCTCTCCACAAATGCGGATATAAAGTTTGTGTCTATCTTCGTTAAACTAGTTCTTTGGAGTGAATATAACCCAGACCTAGAAACCCAACTGTCCATCTGTTGTGGAAGAGCTAGTGGAAGCCTCGATGTCAACTTAAGTCCGTGTCCAACAACCTTCAAATCTTTCTTCGGACCTATCTCCTGAAAACAATTAAAACACATGTTATAAAACACAATATAAAATATTCAAATATTACTCAATTAAAGCACATTTTTCCGATTAATGTTCAAAATCGTAAGTCTTGTACAAAGAGTTCTAGTATGTTGTTTGTGAACCGGAAGACTTACTCTATGAGTTCCGATTTACAATGGTAAAATGTTGTTCTGAAAGTCTTGAAGCGAAAATGAAGTAAAAACCAATTTTTTTCAGAAATATAACCTATTTATGGGGTATGAGGTAAAATTTTCGTCTTTTAAACATGAAGTTTAACTTCAGGGGCGAGGGGTTTGTTGGAGTCAATGTAGATTGTAAAGGCCAGAACTACTTCTTTCGAATGTGTATTCTCCTTGTAATATATAAAGGAATGTCATAACTTTTAATTTAATTTTTATTATTCTTTTATAATCCACATGGATTTTATTTATTTTATTTTAAATTTTTTAAAAAATATTAATTTCTTTTTTAATTTTTTTCATTTATAGTTTGTGAATGATGAATTTCCTCTCACACTCACACCATTCCCCACGCCTTTTTCCTTCTTCTTCCTCCATGAAATTCACCAATACATAATCCTAATATCTCCATGATAAACTTTGTTCGGGGCACCGTTGAGAGTGTCGACTTTTGGTTATCCGTGTGTTGTTTTAGTTGGATGACGATTCTTTTCGTGAAGCAACTTAAAGTGAACGAGGTATTGCGTAATTAAATAAATTGATTTTTTAGAAAATTTATTAAATACTCATTTTATAAAATGTGATTATCAGTTAAACAAGTTAAAATCGAAGATTGTTATACTTATTCGTCAGTCTTAGGCTGATTTATATAGTGAAGATACAATTATTACAATTGATTTTCTCCTTAATGGAGAATTAAGAAAATAAAAGTAGTATTAAGGCAATAATAAAATCGGAAATAATATATTTTCCAACACCCCCCTCAAGTTGGTGCATAGATATCTATCATGCCTAACTTGTCTATCAAATATTCAAAAGTAGGTCTTGCCAAACTTTTTATCAGGATATCTGCAGTTTTCTAACTTGAAATCACGAAGGGTAGACATATGATTCCCACATAACTTCTCCTTTATGAAATGTCGATCAATATCGATATGCTTTGTTCTGTCATGTTGAACTGGATTATGAGCTATGCTAATAACATCTTTACTATTAGAGTATAATTTCAATGGAAGCTCAATTTTCATCTTAAGTTCTTCTAGGACTCTAAGGATCCATAATCCTTCACAAATACCTTGATACATATCTCTAAACTCGACCTCTGCACTACTCTTGCTACAACTCCTTGTTTATTCTTGCTCCTCCATGTCAATTACCCCAAACATATGCACAATATTCAGAGATTGATCTTTTATCTGTGACTGAACCTTCCCAATCGACATCGGTGA
>NW_026112547.1:0-98525 GCF_024323335.1 Lathyrus oleraceus
TTCATGAAGGTCACCATTAAACTCCTAGATAAAATTCTCTATTTATATTGAATTTGTAGTCAAGAAAGGGAGCGAGTATGACTTGTGAATAGTATGTATCGTTGGACGATGATTTTGGTATTTAAATATTCCAAGTGTTGTTATTTTTCACTATTGATTGGACGTTTATTATTTTGTCTTTGCAAGGAGTTGAACTCGTGACCTCTAATAGAGAATATTTAATGCATTTGACCTTTTGAAAATGAGTTAGGGAGGTGCCACATAGGATAATGGGATGACGTGGCACAAATAAATTGGAAAAGTTGGCATGTGTCCTGATATAATTTGTTGCTTCAGATTAATATATTATATAGATATATAGATATCGATCTACTATATATGTACAATTTGTTCTAAGAAGGCCCAAATTGTATTTTTATAATTGTTACTACATAATCGATTATCTATTTTTTGTTGCGATTTAAGTATTGATATGTTATCACTTTTATTAAGAGACTAAAAATTTTTCATTTTCATAGGACTTAAATAAGTTCTTAAATTTTTTTTATCGACTTTCAATAGAGAATAAATATTGCATTTCTTTTGTCTTTGCAAGAAGTGAACTCGTGACCTCTACCGACAATAACTATATATTACCTTTTGAAAATAAGTTTAGGGAGGTGCCACATATGATAATGGGATGATGTGGCACAAATAAATGAAAAGTTAGCATGTGTCAGGACATAATTTGCCGTTCAGATTTAATATATTTATTCTCTATTTAGATTTAAGTATTGATAATGTTTCACTTTAATTAAAAGACTAAAAATGGTTTTCATTTTCATACGAATTTAAATTAATTTTATCGACTTCCAATAGAAAATAAATATTGTAATTTTTTTGTCTTTGCGAGGAGTAGAACTCGTAACCTCTATTGGAGAATAACTATGTATTTGATCTTTTGAAAATGAGTTTAGGGAGGTGGCACATATGCCAATGTGATGATGTGACACTAATAATTAGAAAACTTAGCATTTGTCATGATATAATTTGCCACTTCAGATTAATATATTACTAGATAAAATTCTCTATTTTATATTAATTTGTAGTCAGAAAGGGAGCGAGTATGACTTGTGAATGAGTCTCTATCGGTGGACAATGATTTTGGTATTTAATATGCTAGGAGTATTTCATTTTACTATCGATTGGACGATTATTTTTTATCTTTGCAAAGAGTTGAACTCATAACCTCTAATAGAGAAAAATAATGCATTTGACGTTTTGAAAATGAGTTTAGGGCGGTGCCACATAGGACAACGGGATGATGTCGGACAAATAAATTAGAAAAGCTAGTATGTGTCGTGATATAATTTGTTACTTCAGATTTCATAAATTATATAGATATGTGTCTCGATCAACTATATATGTACAATTTGTATAACAATGCAACATTATATATGAATGGATAAGTTTTAAAAAAAATTTATAACAGTGTCACTCATAATCTTTAATATTCTAACATGTAAGAGAATGAGTTGTCAAGAAAATAGTATGTAACTCAATTTAATATCGTTTATTCTTTTATGATGTTAAAGAAAACAAATTTTAATTTTAGTCTTTAGATTCCTAAATATTTTTGTTTTTACGAAAATTGAACTTGTGACTTTCAATAGAGAATAAATATTGATTTTTTTGTGTTGCAAGGAGTTGAACTCGTGACCTCTAAGAGAATCACTAATGCATTTGACCTTTTGAAAATCAATTTAGAAAGGTATCACATAGGACAATGGAAAGATGTGGGACAAATAAATTAGAAAAATTAGCACATGTCGTGATATAAGCCGCTACTTCAGATTTAATATATTACTAGAGAGAGACTCGCGCGATGCACATGGCGAATATGAATTTTGGATGTAGTATTATAAATGTAGATTTTGATTTTGTTTATTATAAAAAATTTGTAATTGAGACGATACTATAAACATATTAAAAAGAGATAGTAAAAGTTTAAGTGAAGATAAATATGTTTGAATCATAGATATGCAAATAGACATCACAATTGAATTTTAAAACGTAAATAAGTGTAATGAATTTCAATAATTTTTTTAATATTTCCTTTCTTTTTTTTCAACATCTCTGAGAATATTTGTTCTTCATTATTTCGTGGACGTAAAACACTTCACATTCAAACTACTCACACTTTATATAACCATTCATGAAGGTCACCATTAAACTCCTAGATAAATCTCTATTTATATTGAATTGGTAGTCAAGAAAGGGAGCGAGTATGACTTGTGAATGAGTATGTATCGGTTGGACGATGATTTTGGTATTTAAATATTCCAAGTGTTGTTATTTTTCACTATTGATTGGACGTTTATTATTTTGTCTTTGCAAGGAGTTGAACTCGTGACCTCTAATAGAGAATATTAATGCATTTGACCTTTTGAAAATGAGTTAGGGAGGTGCCACATAGGATAATGGGATGACGTGGCACAAATAAATTGGAAAAGTTGGCATGTCCTGATATAATTTGTTGCTTCAGATTTAATATATTATATAGATATATAGATATCGATCTACTATATATGTACAATTTGTTCTAAGAGAGGCCCAAAAGTTGTATTTTTATAATTGTTACTACATAATCGATTATCTATTTTTTTGTTTGCGATTTAAGTATTGATAATGTTATCACTTTTATTAAGAGACTAAAAATTGTTTTCATTTTCATAGGACTTAAATAAGTTCTTAAATTTTTTTTATCGACTTTCAATAGAGAATAAATATTGCATTTCTTTTGTCTTTGCAAGAAGTTGAACTCGTGACCTCTACCGGACAATAACTAATATATTTAACCTTTTGAAAATAAGTTTAGGGAGGTGCCACATATGATAATGGGATGATGTGGCACAAATAAATTAGAAAAGTTAGCATGTGTCAGGACATAATTTGCCGGTTCAGATTTAATATATTTATTCTCTATTTAGATTTAAGTATTGATAATGTTATCACTTTAATTAAAAGACTAAAAATGGTTTTCATTTTCATACGAATAAATTAATTTTAAAATTAATTTTATCGACTTCCAATAGAAAATAAATATTGTAATTTTTTTTGTCTTTGCGAGGAGTAGAACTCGTAACCTCTATTGGAGAATAACTAATGTATTTGATCTTTGAAAATGAGTTTAGGGAGGTGGCACATATGCCAATGTGATGATGTGACACTAATAAATTAGAAAACTTAGCATTTGTCATGATATAATTTGCCACTTCAGATTTAATATATTACTAGATAAAATTCTCTATTTTATATTGAATTTGTAGTCAAGAAAGGGAGCGAGTATGACTTGTGAATGAGTCTCTATCGGTTGGACAATGATTTTGGTATTTAAATATGCTAGGAGTATTTCATTTTACTATCGATTGGACGATTATTGTTTATCTTTGCAAAGAGTTGAACTCATAACCTCTAATAGAGAATAAATAATGCATTTGACGTTTTGAAAATGAGTTTAGGGCGGTGCCACATAGGACAACGGGATGATGTCGGACAAATAAATTAGAAAAGCTAGTATGTGTCGTGATATAATTTGTTACTTCAGATTTCATAAATTATATAGATATGTGTCTCGATCAACTATATATGTACAATTTGTATAACAATGCAACATTATATATTGAATGGATAAGTTTTAAAAAAAATTTATAACAGTGTCACATCATAATCTTTAATATTCTAACATGTAAGAGAATGAGTTGTCAAGAAAATAGTATGTAACTCAATTTAATATCGTTTATTCTTTTTATGATGTTAAAGAAAACAAAATTTTAATTTTAGTCTTTAGATTCCTAATATTTTTGTTTTTACGAAAATTGAACTTGTGACTTTCAATAGAGATAAATATTGATTTTTTTGTGTTTGCAAGGAGTTGAACTCGTGACCTCTAAGAGAGAATCACTAATGCATTTGACCTTTTGAAAATCAATTTAGAAAGGTATCACATAGGACAATGGAAAGATGTGGGACAAATAAATTAGAAAATTAGCACATGTCGTGATATAAGCCGCTACTTCAGATTTAATATATTACTAGAGAGAGACTCGCGCGATGCACATGGCGAATATGAATTTTGGATGTAGTATTATAAAATGTAGATTTTGATTTTGTTTATTATAAAAAATTTGTAATTGAGACGATACTATAAACATATAAAAAGAGATAGTAAAAGTTTAAGTGAAGATAATATGTTTGAATCATAGATATGCAAATAAGAACATCACAATTGAATTTTAAAACGTAAAATAAGTGTAATGAATTTCAATAATTTTTTTTAATATTTCCTTTCTTTTTTTCAACATCTCTGAGAATATTTGTTCTTCATTATTTCGTGGACGTAAAACACTTCACATTCAAACTACTCACACTTTATATAACCATTCATGAAGGTCACCATTAAACTCCTAGATAAAATTCTCTATTTTATATTGAATTTGTAGTCAAGAAAGGGAGCGAGTATGACTTGTGAATGAGTATGTATCGGTTGGACGATGATTTTGGTATTTAAATATTCCAAGTGTGTTATTTTTCACTATTGATTGGACGTTTATTATTTTGTCTTTGCAAGGTTGAACTCGTGACCTCTAATAGAGAATATTAATGCATTTGACCTTTTGAAAATGAGTTAGGGAGGTGCCACATAGGATAATGGGATGACGTGGCACAAATAAATGGAAAAGTTGGCATGTGTCCTGATATAATTTGTTGCTTCAGATTTAATATATTATATAGATATATAGATATCGATCTACTATATATGTACAATTTGTTCTAAGAGAGGCCCAAAAGTTGTATTTTTATAATTGTTACTACATAATCGATTATCTATTTTTTTGTTTGCGATTTAAGTATTGATAATGTTATCACTTTTATTAAGAGACTAAAAATTGTTTTCATTTTCATAGGACTTAAATAAGTTCTTAAATTTTTTTTATCGACTTTCAATAAAGAATAAATATTGCATTTCTTTTGTCTTTGCAAGAAGTTGAACTCGTGACCTCTACCGGACAATACTAATATATTTAACCTTTTGAAAATAAGTTTAGGGAGGTGCCACATATGATAATGGGATGATGTGGCACAAATAAATTAGAAAAGTTAGCATGTGTCAGGACATAATTTGCCGGTTCAGATTTAATATATTTATTCTCTATTTAGATTTAAGTATTGGTAATGTTATCACTTTAATTAAAAGACTAAAAATGGTTTTCATTTTCATACGAATAAAATTAATTTTAAAATTAATTTTATCGACTTCCAATAGAAAATAAATTTGTATTTTTTTGTCTTTGCGAGGAGTAGAACTCGTAACCTCTATTGGAGAATAACTAATGTATTTGATCTTTTGAAAATGAGTTTAGGGAGGTGGCACATATGCCAATGTGATGATGTGACACTAATAAATTAGAAAACTTAGCATTTGTCATGATATAATTTGCCACTTCAGATTTAATATATTACTAGATAAAATTCTCTATTTTATATTGAATTTGTAGTCAAGAAAGGGAGCGAGTATGACTTGTGAATGAGTATGTATTAGTTGGACAATGATTTTGGTATTTAAATATGCTAGGAGTATTTCATTTTTACTATCGATTGAACGATTATTGTTTTATCTTTGCAAAGAGTTGAACTCATAACCTCTAATAGAGAATAAATAATGCATTTGACGTTTTGAAAATGAGTTTAGGGCGGTGCCACATAGGACAACGGGATGATGTCGGACAAATAAATTAGAAAAGCTAGTATGTGTCGTGATATAATTTGTTACTTCAGATTTCATAAATTATATAGATATGTGTCTCAATCAACTATATATGTACAATTTGTATAACAATGCAACATTATATATTGAATGGATAAGTTTTAAAAAAAATTTATAACAGTGTCACATCATAATCTTTAATATTCTAACATGTAAGAGAATGAGTTTTCAAGAAAATAGTATGTAACTCAATTTTAATATCGTTTATTCTTTTTATGATGTTAAAGAAAACAAAATTTTAATTTTAGTCTTTAGATTCCTAAATATTTTTTGTTTTTTTACGAAAATTGAACTTGTGACTTTCAATAGAGAAATATATTGATTTTTTGTGTTTGCAAGGAGTTGAACTCGTGACCTCTAAGAGAGAATCACTAATGCATTTGACCTTTTGAAAATCAATTTAGAAAGGTATCACATAGGACAATGGAAAGATGTGGGACAAATAAATTAGAAAAATTAGCACATGTCGTGATATAAGCCGCTACTTCAGATTTAATATATTACTAGAGAGAGACTCGCGCGATGCACATGGCGAATATGAATTTTGGATGTAGTATTATAAAATGTAGATTTTGATTTTGTTTATTATAAAAAATTTGTAATTGAGACGATACTATAAACATATTAAAAGAGATAGTAAAAGTTTAAGTGAAGATAAATATGTTTGAATCATAGATATGCAAATAAGACATCACAATTGAATTTAAAACGTAAAATAAGTGTAATGAATTTCAATAATTTTTTTTAATATTTCCTTTCCTTTTTTTCAACATCTCTGAGAATATTTGTTCTTCATTATTTCGTGGACGTAAAACACTTCACATTCAAACTACTCACACTTTATATAACCATTCATGAAGGTCACCATTAAACTCCTAGATAAAATTCTCTATATTTTATATTGAATTTGTAGTCAAGAAAGGGAGCGAGTATGACTTGTGAATGAGTATGTATCGGTTGGACGATGATTTTGGTATTTAAATATTCCAAGTGTTGTTATTTTTCACTATTGATTGGACGTTTATTATTTTGTCTTTGCAAGGAGTTGAACTCGTGACCTCTAATAGAGAATAATTAATGCATTTGACCTTTTGAAAATGAGTTAGGGAGGTGCCACATAGGATAATGGGATGACGTGGCACAAATAAATTGGAAAAGTTGGCATGTGTCCTGATATAATTTGTTGCTTCAGATTTAATATATTATATAGATATATAGATATCGATCTACTATATATGTACAATTTGTTCTAAGAGAGGCCCAAAGTTGTATTTTTATAATTGTTACTACATAATCGATTATCTATTTTTTTGTTTGCGATTTAAGTATTGATAATGTTATCACTTTTATTAAGAGACTAAAAATTGTTTTCATTTTCATAGGACTTAAATAAGTTCTTAAATTTTTTTTATCAACTTTCAATAGAGAATAAATATTGCATTTCTTTTGTCTTTGCAAGAAGTTGAACTCGTGACCTCTACCGGACAATAACTAATATATTTAACCTTTTGAAAATAAGTTTAGGGAGGTGCCACATATGATAATGGGATGATGTGGCACAAATAAATTAGAAAAGTTAGCATGTGTCAGGACATAATTTGCCGGTTCAGATTTAATATATTTATTCTCTATTTAGATTTAAGTATTGATAATGTTATCACTTTAATTAAAAGACTAAAAATGTTTTCATTTTCATACGAATTAAATTAATTTTTATCGACTTCCAATAGAAAATAATATTGTAATTTTTTTTGTCTTTGCGAGGAGTAGAACTCGTAACCTCTATTGGAGAATAACTAATGTATTTGATCTTTTGAAAATGAGTTTAGGGAGGTGGCACATATGCCAATGTGATGATGTGACACTAATAAATTAGAAAACTTAGCATTTGTCATGATATAATTTGCCACTTCAGATTTAATATATTACTAGATAAATTCTCTATTTTATATTGAATTTGTAGTCAAGAAAGGAGCGAGTATGACTTGTGAATGAGTCTCTATCGTTGGACAATGATTTTGGTATTTAATATGCTAGGAGTATTTCATTTTTACTATCGATTGGACGATTATTGTTTTATCTTTGCAAAGAGTTGAACTCATAACCTCTAATAGAGAATAAATAATGCATTTGACGTTTTGAAAATGAGTTTAGGGCGGTGCCACATAGGACAACGGGATGATGTCGGACAAATAAATTAGAAAAGCTAGTATGTGTCGTGATATAATTTGTTACTTCAGATTTCATAAATTATATAGATATGTGTCTCGATCAACTATATATGTACAATTTGTATAACAATGCAACATTATATATTGAATGGATAAGTTTTAAAAAAAATTTATAACAGTGTCACATCATAATCTTTAATATTCTAACATGTAAGAGAATGAGTTTTCAAGAAATAGTATGTAACTCATTTTAATATCGTTTATTCTTTTTATGATGTTAAAGAAAACAAAATTTTAATTTTAGTCTTTAGATTCCTAAATATTTTTTGTTTTTACGAAAATTGAACTTGTGACTTTCAATAGAGAATAAATATTGATTTTTTTGTGTTTGCAAGGAGTTGAACTCGTGACCTCTAAGAGAGAATCACTAATGCATTTGACCTTTTGAAAATCAATTTAGAAAGGTATCACATAGGACAATGGAAAGATGTGGGACAAATAAATTAGAAAAATTAGCACATGTCGTGATATAAGCCGCTACTTCAGATTTAATATATTACTAGAGAGAGACTCGCGCGATGCACATGGCGAATATGAATTTTGGATGTAGTATTATAAAATGTAGATTTTGATTTTGTTTATTATAAAAAATTTGTAATTGAGACGATACTATAAACATATTAAAAGAGATAGTAAAAGTTTAAGTGAAGATAAATATGTTTGAATCATAGATATGCAAATAAGACATCACAATTGAATTTTAAAACGTAAAATAAGTGTAATGAATTTCAATAATTTTTTTAATATTTCCTTTCCTTTTTTCAACATCTCTGAGAATATTTGTTCTTCATTATTTCGTGGACGTAAAACACTTCACATTCAAACTACTCACACTTTATATAACCATTCATGAAGGTCACCATTAAACTCCTAGATAAAATTCTCTATTTTATATTGAATTTGTAGTCAAGAAAGGGAGCGAGTATGACTTGTGAATGAATGTATCGTTGGACGATGATTTTGGTATTTAAATATTCCAAGTGTTGTTATTTTTCACTATTGATTGGACGTTTATTATTTTGTCTTTGCAAGGAGTTGAACTCGTGACCTCTAATAGAGAATATTTAATGCATTTGACCTTTTGAAAATGAGTTAGGGAGGTGCCACATAGGATAATGGGATGACGTGGCACAAATAAATTGGAAAAGTTGGCATGTGTCCTGATATAATTTGTTGCTTCAGATTTAATATATTATATAGATATATAGATATCGATCTACTATATATGTACAATTTGTTCTAAGAGAGGCCCAAAAGTTGTATTTTTATAATTGTTACTACATAATCGATTATCTATTTTTTTGTTTGCGATTTAAGTATTGATAATGTTATCACTTTTATTAAGAGACTAAAAATTGTTTTCATTTTCATAGGACTTAAATAAGTTCTTAAATTTTTTTTTATCGACTTTCAATAAAGAATAAATATTGCATTTCTTTTGTCTTTGCAAGAAGTTGAACTCGTGACCTCTACCGGACAATAACTAATATATTTAACCTTTTGAAAATAAGTTTAGGGAGGTGCCACATATGATAATGGGATGATGTGGCACAAATAAATTAGAAAAGTTAGCATGTGTCAGGACATAATTTGCCGGTTCAGATTTAATATATTTATTCTCTATTTAGATTTAAGTATTGGTAATGTTATCACTTTAATTAAAAGACTAAAAATGGTTTTCATTTTCATACGAATAAAAATTAATTTTAAAATTAATTTTATCGACTTCCAATAGAAAATAAATATTGTAATTTTTTTTGTCTTTGCGAGGAGTAGAACTCGTAACCTCTATTGGAGAATAACTAATGTATTTGATCTTTTGAAAATGAGTTTAGGGAGGTGGCACATATGCCAATGTGATGATGTGACACTAATAAATTAGAAAACTTAGCATTTGTCATGATATAATTTGCCACTTCAGATTTAATATATTACTAGATAAATTCTCTATTTTATATTGAATTTGTAGTCAAGAAAGGGAGCGAGTATGACTTGTGAATGAGTATAGTTGGACAATGATTTTGGTATTTAAATATGCTAGGAGTATTTCATTTTTACTATCGATTGAACGATTATTGTTTTATCTTTGCAAAGAGTTGAACTCATAACCTCTAATAGAGAATAAATAATGCATTTGACGTTTTGAAAATGAGTTTAGGGCGGTGCCACATAGGACAACGGGATGATGTCGGACAAATAAATTAGAAAAGCTAGTATGTGTCGTGATATAATTTGTTACTTCAGATTTCATAAATTATATAGATATGTGTCTCAATCAACTATATATGTACAATTTGTATAACAATGCAACATTATATATTGAATGGATAAGTTTTAAAAAAAATATAACAGTGTCACATCATAATCTTTAATATTCTAACATGTAAGAGAATGAGTTGTCAAGAAAATAGTATGTAACTCAATTTTAATATCGTTTATTTTTTTTTGATGTTAAAGAAAACAAAATTTTAATTTTAGTCTTTAGATTCCTAAATATTTTTGTTTTTACGAAAATTGAACTTGTGACTTTCAATAGAGAATAAATATTGATTTTTTTGTGTTTGCAAGGAGTTGAACTCGTGACCTCTAAGAGAGAATCACTAATGCATTTGACCTTTTGAAAATCAATTTAGAAAGGTATCACATAGGACAATGGAAAGATGTGGGACAAATAAATTAGAAAAATTAGCACATGTCGTGATATAAGCCGCTACTTCAGATTTAATATATTACTAGAGAGAGACTCGCGCGATGCACATGGCGAATATGAATTTTGGATGTAGTATTATAAAATGTAGATTTTGATTTTGTTTATTATAAAAATTTGTAATTGAGACGATACTATAAACATATTAAAAAGAGATAGTAAAAGTTTAAGTGAAGATAAATATGTTTGAATCATAGATATGCAAATAAGACATCACAATTGAATTTTAAACGTAAAATAAGTGTAATGAATTTCAATAATTTTTTTTAATATTTCCTTTCTTTTTTTTCAACATCTCTGAGAATATTTGTTCTTCATTATTTCGTGGACGTAAAACACTTCACATTCAAACTACTCACACTTTATATAACCATTCATGAAGGTCACCATTAAACTCCTAGATAAAATTCTCTATTTTATATTGAATTTGTAGTCAAGAAAGGGAGCGAGTATGACTTGTGAATGAGTATGTATCGGTTGGACGATGATTTTGGTATTTAAATATTCCAAGTTTTTATTTTTCACTATTGATTGGACGTTTATTATTTTGTCTTTGCAAGGAGTTGAACTCGTGACCTCTAATAGAGAATAATTAATGCATTTGACCTTTTGAAAATGAGTTAGGGAGGTGCCACATAGGATAATGGGATGACGTGGCACAAATAAATTGGAAAAGTTGGCATGTGTCCTGATATAATTTGTTGCTTCAGATTTAATATATTATATAGATATATAGATATCGATCTACTATATATGTACAATTTGTTCTAAGAGAGGCCCAAAAGTTGTATTTTTATAATTGTTACTACACAATCGATTATCTATTTTTTTGTTTGCGATTTAAGTATTGATATGTTATCACTTTTATTAAGAGACTAAAAATTGTTTTCATTTTCATAGGACTTAAATAAGTTCTTAAATTTTTTTTATCGACTTTCAATAGAGAATAAATATTGCATTTCTTTTGTCTTTGCAAGAAGTTGAACTCGTGACCTCTACCGACAATAACTAATATATTTAACCTTTTGAAAATAAGTTTAGGGAGGTGCCACATATGATAATGGGATGATGTGGCACAAATAAATTAGAAAAGTTAGCATGTGTCAGGACATAATTTGCCGGTTCAGATTTAATATATTTATTCTCTATTTAGATTTAAGTATTGATAATGTTATCACTTTAATTAAAAGACTAAAAATGGTTTTCATTTTCATACGAATTAAATTAAATTAATTAATTTTATCGACTTCCAATAGAAAATAAATATTGTAATTTTTTTTGTCTTTGCGAGGAGTAGAACTCGTAACCTCTATTGGAGAATAACTAATGTATTTGATCTTTTGAAAATGAGTTTAGGGAGGTGGCACATATGCCAATGTGATGATGTGACACTAATAAATTAGAAAACTTAGCATTTGTCATGATATAATTTGCCACTTCAGATTTAATATATTACTAGATAAAATTCTCTATTTTATATTGAATTTGTAGTCAAGAAAGGGAGCGAGTATGACTTGTGAATGAGTCTCTATCGGTTGGACAATGATTTTGGTATTTAAATATGCTAGGAGTATTTCATTTTACTATCGATTGGACGATTATTGTTTTATCTTTGCAAAGAGTTGAACTCATAACCTCTAATAGAGAATAAATAATGCATTTGACGTTTTGAAAATGAGTTTAGGGCGGTGCCACATAGGACAACGGGATGATGTCGGACAAATAAATTAGAAAAGCTAGTATGTGTCGTGATATAATTTGTTACTTCAGATTTCATAAATTATAAATATATGTCTCGATCAACTATATATGTACAATTTGTATAACAATGCAACATTATATATTGAATGGATAAGTTTAAAAAAAATTTATAACAGTGTCACATCATAATCTTTAATATTCTAACATGTAAGAGAATGAGTTGTCAAGAAAATAGTATGTAACTCAATTTTAATATCGTTTATTCTTTTTATATGATGTAAAGAAAACAAATTTTAATTTTAGTCTTTAGATTCCTAAATATTTTTGTTTTTTTACGAAAATTGAACTTGTGACTTTCAATAGAGAATAAATATTGATTTTTTTGTGTTTGCAAGGAGTTGAACTCGTGACCTCTAAGAGAGAATCACTAATGCATTTGACCTTTTGAAAATCAATTTAGAAAGGTATCACATAGGACAATGGAAAGATGTGGGACAAATAAATTAGAAAAATTAGCACATGTCGTGATATAAGCCGCTACTTCAGATTTAATATATTACTAGAGAGAGACTCGCGCGATGCACATGGCGAATATGAATTTTGGATGTAGTATTATAAAATGTAGATTTTGATTTTGTTTATTATAAAAAATTTGTAATTGAGACGATACTATAAACATATTAAAAAGAGATAGTAAAAGTTTAAGTGAAGATAAATATGTTTGAATCATAGATATGCAAATAAGACATCACAATTGAATTTTAAAACGTAAAATAAGTGTAATGAATTTCAATAATTTTTTTTAATATTTCCTTTCTTTTTTTTCAACATCTCTGAGAATATTTGTTCTTCATTATTTCGTGGACGTAAAACACTTCACATTCAAACTACTCACACTTTATATAACCATTCATGAAGGTCACCATTAAACTCCTAGATAAAATTCTCTATTTTATATTGAATTTGTAGTCAAGAAAGGGAGCGAGTATGACTTGTGAATGAGTATGTATCGGTTGGACGATGATTTTGGTATTTAAATATTCCAAGTGTTGTTATTTTTCACTATTGATTGGACGTTTATTATTTTGTCTTTGCAAGGAGTTGAACTCGTGACCTCTAATAGAGAATATTTAATGCATTTGACCTTTTGAAAATGAGTTAGGGAGGTGCCACATAGGATAATGGGATGACGTGGCACAAATAAATTGGAAAAGTTGGCATGTGTCCTGATATAATTTGTTGCTTCAGATTTAATATATTATATAGATATATAGATATCGATCTACTATATATGTACAATTTGTTCTAAGAGAGGCCCAAAAGTTGTATTTTTATAATTGTTACTACATAATCGATTATCTATTTTTTTGTTTGCGATTTAAGTATTGATAATGTTATCACTTTTATTAAGAGACTAAAATTGTTTCATTTTCATAGGACTTAAATAAGTTCTTAAATTTTTTTTATCGACTTTCAATAGAGAATAAATATTGCATTTCTTTTGTCTTTGCAAGAAGTTGAACTCGTGACCTCTACCGGACAATAACTAATATATTTAACCTTTTGAAAATAAGTTTAGGGAGGTGCCACATATGATAATGGGATGATGTGGCACAAATAAATTAGAAAAGTTAGCATGTGTCAGGACATAATTTGCCGGTTCAGATTTAATATATTTATTCTCTATTTAGATTTAAGTATTGATAATGTTATCACTTTAATTAAAAGACTAAAAATGGTTTTCATTTTCATACGAATTAAATTAAATTTAAAATTAATTTTATCGACTTCCAATAGAAAATAAATATTGTAATTTTTTTTGTCTTTGCGAGGAGTAGAACTCGTAACCTCTATTGGAGAATAACTAATGTATTTGATCTTTTGAAAATGAGTTTAGGGAGGTGGCACATATGCCAATGTGATGATGTGACACTAATAAATTAGAAAACTTAGCATTTGTCATGATATAATTTGCCACTTCAGATTTAATATATTACTAGATAAAGTTCTCTATTTTATATTGATTTTGTAGTCTAGAAAGGGAGTGAGTATGACTGTTGAATGAGTCTCTATCGGTTGGACAATGATTTTGGTATTTAAATATGCTAGGAGTATTTCATTTTTACTATCGATTGAACGATTATTGTTTTATCTTTGCAAAGAGTTGAACTCATAACCTCTAATAGAGAATAAATAATGCATTTGACGTTTTGAAAATGAGTTTAGGGCGGTGCCACATAGGACAACGGGATGATGTCGGACAAATAAATTAGAAAAGCTAGTATGTGTCGTGATATAATTTGTTACTTCAGATTTCATAAATTATATAGATATGTGTCTCGATCAACTATATATGTACAATTTGTATAACAATGCAACATTATATATGAATGGATAAGTTTTAAAAAAAATTATAACAGTGTCACATCATAATCTTTAATATTCTAACATGTAAGAGAATGAGTTGTCAAGAAATAGTATGTAACTCAATTTTAATATCGTTTATTCTTTTTATGATGTTAAAGAAAACAAAATTTTAATTTTAGTCTTTAGATTCCTAAATATTTTTTGTTTTTACGAAAATTGAACTTGTGACTTTCAATAGAGAATAAATATTGATTTTTTTGTGTTTGCAAGGAGTTGAACTCGTGACCTCTAAGAGAGAATCACTAATGCATTTGACCTTTTGAAAATCAATTTAGAAAGGTATCACATAGGACAATGGAAAGATGTGGGACAAATAAATTAGAAAAATTAGCACATGTCGTGATATAAGCCGCTACTTCAGATTTAATATATTACTAGAGAGAGACTCGCGCGATGCACATGGCGAATATGAATTTGGATGTAGTATTATAAAATGTAGATTTTGATTTTGTTTATTATAAAAATTTGTAATTGAGACGATACTATAAACATATTAAAAAGAGATAGTAAAAGTTTAAGTGAAGATAAATATGTTTGAATCATAGATATGCAAATAAGACATCACAATTGAATTTAAAACGTAAAATAAGTGTAATGAATTTCAATAATTTTTTTTAATATTTCCTTTCTTTTTTTTCAACATCTCTGAGAATATTTGTTCTTCATTATTTCGTGGACGTAAAACACTTCACATTCAAACTACTCACACTTTATATAACCATTCATGAAGGTCACCATTAAACTCCTAGATAAAATTCTCTATTTTATATTGAATTTGTAGTCAAGAAAGGGAGCGAGTATGACTTGTGAATGAGTATGTATCGGTTGGACGATGATTTTGGTATTTAAATATTCCAAGTGTTGTTATTTTTCACTATTGATTGGACGTTTATTATTTTGTCTTTGCAAGGAGTTGAACTCGTGACCTCTAATAGAGAATATTTAATGCATTTGACCTTTTGAAAATGAGTTAGGGAGGTGCCACATAGGATAATGGGATGACGTGGCACAAATAAATTGGAAAAGTTGGCATGTGTCCTGATATAATTTGTTGCTTCAGATTTAATATATTATATAGATATATAGATATCGATCTACTATATATGTACAATTTGTTCTAAGAGAGGCCCAAAAGTTGTATTTTTATAATTGTTACTACATAATCGATTATCTATTTTTTTGTTTGCGATTTAAGTATTGATAATGTTATCACTTTTATTAAGAGACTAAAAATTGTTTTCATTTTCATAGGACTTAAATAAGTTCTTAAATTTTTTTTATCGACTTTCAATAGAGAATAAATATTGCATTTCTTTTGTCTTTGCAAGAAGTTGAACTCGTGACCTCTACCGGACAATAACTAATATATTTAACCTTTTGAAAATAAGTTTAGGGAGGTGCCACATATGATAATGGGATGATGTGGCACAAATAAATTAGAAAAGTTAGCATGTGTCAGGACATAATTTGCCGGTTCAGATTTAATATATTTATTCTCTATTTAGATTTAAGTATTGATAATGTTATCACTTTAATTAAAAGACTAAAAATGGTTTTCATTTTCATACGAATAAATTATTTTAAAATTAATTTTATCGACTTCCAATAGAAAATAAATATTGTAATTTTTTTTGTCTTTGCGAGGAGTAGAACTCGTAACCTCTATTGGAGAATAACTAATGTATTTGATCTTTTGAAAATGAGTTTAGGGAGGTGGCACATATGCCAATGTGATGATGTGACACTAATAAATTAGAAAACTTAGCATTTGTCATGATATAATTTGCCACTTCAGATTTAATATATTACTAGATAAAATTCTCTATTTTATATTGAATTTGTAGTCAAGAAAGGGAGCGAGTATGACTTGTGAATGAGTCTCTATCGGTTGGACAATGATTTTGGTATTTAAATATGCTAGGAGTATTTCATTTTTACTATCGATTGGACGATTATTGTTTTATCTTTGCAAAGAGTTGAACTCATAACCTCTAATAGAGAATAAATAATGCATTTGACGTTTTGAAAATGAGTTTAGGGCGGTGCCACATAGGACAACGGATGATGTCGGACAAATAAATTAGAAAAGCTAGTATGTGTCGTGATATAATTTGTTGCTTCAGATTTCATAAATTATATAGATATGTGTCTCGATCAACTATATATGTACAATTTGTATAACAATGCAACATTATATATTGAATGGATAAGTTTTAAAAAATTTTTTATAAGTGTCACATCATAATCTTTAATATTCTAACATGTAAGAGAATGAGTTGTCAAGAAAATAGTATGTAACTCAATTTTAATATCGTTTATTCTTTTTATGATGTTAAAGAAAACAAAATTTTAATTTTAGTCTTTAGATTCCTAAATATTTTTGTTTTTACGAAAATTGAACTTGTGACTTTCAATAGAGAATAATATTGATTTTTTGTGTTTGCAAGGAGTTGAACTCGTGACCTCTAAGAGAGAATCACTAATGCATTTGACCTTTTGAAAATCAATTTAGAAAGGTATCACATAGGACAATGGAAAGATGTGGGACAAATAAATTAGAAAAATTAGCACATGTCGTGATATAAGCCGCTACTTCAGATTTAATATATTACTAGAGAGAGACTCGCGCGATGCACATGGCGAATATGAATTTTGGATGTAGTATTATAAAATGTAGATTTTGATTTTGTTTATTATAAAAAATTTGTAATTGAGACGATACTATAAACATATTAAAAAGAGATAGTAAAAGTTTAAGTGAAGATAAATATGTTTGAATCATAGATATGCAAATAAGACATCACAATTGAATTTTAAAACGTAAAATAAGTGTAATGAATTTCAATAATTTTTTTTAATATTTCCTTTCCTTTTTTTCAACATCTCTGAGAATATTTGTTCTTCATTATTTCGTGGACGTAAAACACTTCACATTCAAACTACTCACACTTTATATAACCATTCATGAAGGTCACCATTAAACTCCTAGATAAAATTCTCTATTTTATATTGAATTTGTAGTCAAGAAAGGGAGCGAGTATGACTTGTGAATGAGTATGTATCGGTTGGACGATGATTTTGGTATTTAAATATTCCAAGTGTTGTTATTTTTCACTATTGATTGGACGTTTATTATTTTGTCTTTGCAAGGAGTTGAACTCGTGACCTCTAATAGAGAATAATTAATGCATTTGACCTTTTGAAAATGAGTTAGGGAGGTGCCACATAGGATAATGGGATGACGTGGCACAAATAAATTGGAAAAGTTGGCATGTGTCCTGATATAATTTGTTGCTTCAGATTTAATATATTATATAGATTATAGATATCGATCTACTATATATGTACAATTTGTTCTAAGAGAGGCCCAAAAGTTGTATTTTTATAATTGTTACTACATAATCGATTATCTATTTTTTTGTTTGCGATTTAAGTATTGATAATGTTATCACTTTTATTAAGAGACTAAAAATTGTTTTCATTTTCATAGGACTTAAATAAGTTCTTAAATTTTTTTTATCGACTTTCAATAGAGAATAAATATTGCATTTCTTTTGTCTTTGCAAGAAGTTGAACTCGTGACCTCTACCGGACAATAACTAATATATTTAACCTTTTGAAAATAAGTTTAGGGAGGTGCCACATATGATAATGGGATGATGTGGCACAAATAAATTAGAAAAGTTAGCATGTGTCAGGACATAATTTGCCGGTTCAGATTTAATATATTTATTCTCTATTTAGATTTAAGTATTGATAATGTTATCACTTTAATTAAAAGACTAAAAATGGTTTTCATTTTCATACGAATTAAATTAATTTTAAATTAATTTTATCGACTTCCAATAGAAAATAAATATTGTAATTTTTTTGTCTTTGCGAGGAGTAGAACTCGTAACCTCTATTGGAGAATAACTAATGTATTTGATCTTTGAAAATGAGTTTAGGGAGGTGGCACATATGCCAATGTGATGATGTGACACTAATAAATTAGAAAACTTAGCATTTGTCATGATATAATTTGCCACTTCAGATTTAATATATTACTAGATAAAATCTCTATTTTATATTGAATTTGTAGTCAAGAAAGGGAGCGAGTATGACTTGTGAATGAGTCTCTATCGGTTGGACAATGATTTTGGTATTTAAATATGCTAGGAGTATTTCATTTTTACTATCGATTGGACGATTATTGTTTTATCTTTGCAAAGAGTTGAACTCATAACCTCTAATAGAGAATAAATAATGCATTTGACGTTTTGAAAATGAGTTTAGGGCGGTGCCACATAGGACAACGGGATGATGTCGGACAAATAAATTAGAAAAGCTAGTATGTGTCGTGATATAATTTGTTGCTTCAGATTTCATAAATTATATAGATATGTGTCTCGATCAACTATATATGTACAATTTGTATAACAATGCAACATTATATATTGAATGGATAAGTTTTAAAAAAATTTTTATAAGAGTGTCACATCATAATCTTTAATATTCTAACATGTAAGAGAATGAGTTGTCAAGAAAATAGTATGTAACTCAATTTTAATATCGTTTATTCTTTTTATGATGTTAAAGAAAACAAAATTTTAATTTTAGTCTTTAGATTCCTAAATATTTTTGTTTTTACGAAAATTGAACTTGTGACTATCAATAGAGAATAAATATTGATTTTTTTGTGTTTGCAAGGAGTTGAACTCGTGACCTCTAAGAGAGAATCACTAATGCATTTGACCATTTGAAAATCAATTTAGAAAGGTATCACATAGGACAATGGAAAGATGTGGGACAAATAAATTAGAAAAATTGGCATATGTCGTGATATAAGCCGCTACTTCAGATTTAATATATTACTAGAGAGAGACTCGCGCGATGCACATGGCGAATATGAATTTTGGATGTAGTATTATAAAATGTAGATTTTGATTTTGTTTATTATAAAAAATTTGTAATTGAGACGATACTATAAACATATTAAAAAGAGATAGTAAAAGTTTAAGTGAAGATAAATATGTTTGAATCATAGATATGCAAATAAGACATCACAATTGAATTTTAAAACGTAAAATAAGTGTAATGAATTTCAATAATTTTTTTAATATTTCCTTTCCTTTTTTTCAACATCTCTGAGAATATTTGTTCTTCATTATTTCGTGGACGTAAAACACTTCACATTCAAACTACTCACACTTTATATAACCATTCATGAAGGTCACCATTAAACTCCTAGATAAAATTCTCTATTTTATATTGAATTTGTAGTCAAGAAAGGGAGCGAGTATGACTTGTGAATGAGTATGTATCGGTTGGACGATGATTTTGGTATTTAAATATTCCAAGTGTTGTTATTTTTCACTATTGATTGGACGTTTATTATTTTGTCTTTGCAAGGAGTTGAACTCGTGACCTCTAATAGAGAATAATTAATGCATTTGACCTTTTGAAAATGAGTTAGGGAGGTGCCACATAGGATAATGGGATGACGTGGCACAAATAAATTGGAAAAGTTGGCATGTGTCCTGATATAATTTGTTGCTTCAGATTTAATATATTATATAGATATATAGATATCGATCTACTATATATGTACAATTTGTTCTAAGAGAGGCCAAAAGTTGTATTTTTATAATTGTTACTACATAATCGATTATCTATTTTTTTGTTTGCGATTTAAGTATTGATAATGTTATCACTTTTATTAAGAGACTAAAAATTGTTTTCATTTTCATAGGACTTAAATAAGTTCTTAAATTTTTTTATCGACTTTCAATAGAGAATAAATATTGCATTTCTTTTGTCTTTGCAAGAAGTTGAACTCGTGACCTCTACCGGACAATAACTAATATATTTAACCTTTTGAAAATAAGTTTAGGGAGGTGCCACATATGATAATGGGATGATGTGGCACAAATAAATTAGAAAAGTTAGCATGTGTCAGGACATAATTTGCCGGTTCAGATTTAATATATTTATTCTCTATTTAGATTTAAGTATTGATAATGTTATCACTTTAATTAAAAGACTAAAAATGGTTTTCATTTTCATACGAATTAAATTAATTTAAATTTAATTTTATCGACTTCCAATAGAAAATAAATATTGTAATTTTTTTTGTCTTTGCGAGGAGTAGAACTCGTAACCTCTATTGGAGAATAACTAATGTATTTGATCTTTTGAAAATGAGTTTAGGGAGGTGGCACATATGCCAATGTGATGATGTGACACTAATAAATTAGAAAACTTAGCATTTGTCATGATATAATTTGCCACTTCAGATTTAATATATTACTAGATAAAGTTCTCTATTTTATATTGATTTTGTAGTCTAGAAAGGGAGCGAGTATGACTGTTGAATGAGTCTCTATCGGTTGGACAATGATTTTGGTATTTAAATATGCTAGGAGTATTTCGTTTTTACTATCGATTGAACGATTATTGTTTTATCTTTGCAAAGAGTTGAACTCATAACCTCTAATAGAGAATAAATAATGCATTTGACGTTTTGAAAATGAGTTTAGGGCGGTGCCACATAGGACAACGGGATGATGTCGGACAAATAAATTAGAAAAGCTAGTATGTGTCGTGATATAATTTGTTGCTTCAGATTTCATAAATTATATAGATATGTGTCTCGATCAACTATATATGTACAATTTGTATAACAATGCAACATTATATATTGAATGGATAAGTTTTAAAAAAAAATTATAAGAGTGTCACATCATAATCTTTAATATTCTAACATGTAAGAGAATGAGTTGTCAAGAAAATAGTATGTAACTCAATTTTAATATCGTTTATTCTTTTTATGATGTTAAAGAAAACAAAATTTTAATTTTAGTCTTTAGATTCCTAAATATTTTTTGTTTTTACGAAAATTGAACTTGTGACTTTCAATAGAGAATAAATATTGATTTTTTTGTGTTTGCAAGGAGTTGAACTCGTGACCTCTAAGAGAGAATCACTAATGCATTTGACCTTTTGAAAATCAATTTAGAAAGGTATCACATAGGACAATGGAAAGATGTGGGACAAATAAATTAGAAAAATTAGCACATGTCGTGATATAAGCCGCTACTTCAGATTTAATATATTACTAGAGAGAGACTCGCGCGATGCACATGGCGAATATGAATTTTGGATGTAGTATTATAAAATGTAGATTTTGATTTTGTTTATTATAAAAATTTGTAATTGAGACGATACTATAAACATATTAAAAGAGATAGTAAAAGTTTAAGTGAAGATAAATATGTTTGAATCATAGATATGCAAATAAGACATCACAATTGAATTTTAAAACGTAAAATAAGTGTAATGAATTTCAATAATTTTTTTTAATATTTCCTTTCCTTTTTTTCAACATCTCTGAGAATATTTGTTCTTCATTATTTCGTGGACGTAAAACACTTCACATTCAAACTACTCACACTTTATATAACCATTCATGAAGGTCACCATTAAACTCCTAGATAAAATTCTCTATTTTATATTGAATTTGTAGTCAAGAAAGGGAGCGAGTATGACTTGTGAATGAGTATGTATCGGTTGGACGATGATTTTGGTATTTAAATATTCCAAGTGTTGTTATTTTTCACTATTGATTGGACGTTTATTATTTTGTCTTTGCAAGGAGTTGAACTCGTGACCTCTAATAGAGAATAATTAATGCATTTGACCTTTTGAAAATGAGTTAGGGAGGTGCCACATAGGATAATGGGATGACGTGGCACAAATAAATTGGAAAAGTTGGCATGTGTCCTGATATAATTTGTTGCTTCAGATTTAATATATTATATAGATATATAGATATCGATCTACTATATATGTACAATTTGTTCTAAGAGAGGCCCAAAAGTTGTATTTTTATAATTGTTACTACATAATCGATTATCTATTTTTTTGTTTGCGATTTAAGTATTGATAATGTTATCACTTTTATTAAGAGACTAAAAATTGTTTTCATTTTCATAGGACTTAAATAAGTTCTTAAATTTTTTTTATCGACTTTCAATAGAGAATAAATATTGCATTTCTTTTGTCTTTGCAAGAAGTTGAACTCGTGACCTCTACCGGACAATAACTAATATATTTAACCTTTTGAAAATAAGTTTAGGGAGGTGCCACATATGATAATGGGATGATGTGGCACAAATAAATTAGAAAAGTTAGCATGTGTCAGGACATAATTTGCCGGTTCAGATTTAATATATTTATTCTCTATTTAGATTTAAGTATTGATAATGTTATCACTTTAATTAAAAGACTAAAAATGGTTTTCATTTTCATACGAATTAAATTAATTTTAAAATTAATTTTATCGACTTCCAATAGAAAATAAATATTGTAATTTTTTTTGTCTTTGCGAGGAGTAGAACTCGTAACCTCTATTGGAGAATAACTAATGTATTTGATCTTTTGAAAATGAGTTTAGGGAGGTGGCACATATGCCAATGTGATGATGTGACACTAATAAATTAGAAAACTTAGCATTTGTCATGATATAATTTGCCACTTCAGATTTAATATATTACTAGATAAAATTCTCTATTTTATATTGAATTTGTAGTCAAGAAAGGGAGCGAGTATGACTTGTGAATGAGTCTGTATCGGTTGGACAATGATTTTGGTATTTAAATATGCTAGGAGTATTTCATTTTTACTATCGATTGGACGATTATTGTTTTATCTTTGCAAAGAGTTGAACTCATAACCTCTAATAGAGAATAAATAATGCATTTGACGTTTTGAAAATGAGTTTAGGGCGGTGCCACATAGGACAACGGGATGATGTCGGACAAATAAATTAGAAAAGCTAGTATGTGTCGTGATATAATTTGTTGCTTCAGATTTCATAAATTATATAGATATGTGTCTCGATCAACTATATATGTACAATTTGTATAACAATGCAACATTATATATTGAATGGATAAGTTTTAAAAAAATTTTTATAAGAGTGTCACATCATAATCTTTAATATTCTAACATGTAAGAGAATGAGTTGTCAAGAAAATAGTATGTAACTCAATTTTAATATCGTTTATTCTTTTTATGATGTTAAAGAAAACAAAATTTTAATTTTAGTCTTTAGATTCCTAAATATTTTTGTTTTTACGAAAATTGAACTTGTGACTTTCAATAGAGAATAAATATTGATTTTTTTGTGTTTGCAAGGAGTTGAACTCGTGACCTCTAAGAGAGAATCACTAATGCATTTGACCTTTTGAAAATCAATTTAGAAAGGTATCACATAGGACAATGGAAAGATGTGGGACAAATAAATTAGAAAAATTAGCACATGTCGTGATATAAGCCGCTACTTCAGATTTAATATATTACTAGAGAGAGACTCGCGCGATGCACATGGCGAATATGAATTTTGGATGTAGTATTATAAAATGTAGATTTTGATTTTGTTTATTATAAAAAATTGTAATTGAGACGATACTATAAACATATTAAAAAGAGATAGTAAAAGTTTAAGTGAAGATAAATATGTTTGAATCATAGATATGCAAATAAGACATCACAATTGAATTTTAAAACGTAAAATAAGTGTAATGAATTTCAATAATTTTTTTTAATATTTCCTTTCCTTTTTTTCAACATCTCTGAGAATATTTGTTCTTCATTATTTCGTGGACGTAAAACACTTCACATTCAAACTACTCACACTTTATATAACCATTCATGAAGGTCACCATTAAACTCCTAGATAAAATTCTCTATTTTATATTGAATTTGTAGTCAAGAAAGGGAGCGAGTATGACTTGTGAATGAGTATGTATCGGTTGGACGATGATTTTGGTATTTAAATATTCCAAGTGTTGTTATTTTTCACTATTGATTGGACGTTTATTATTTTGTCTTTGCAAGGAGTTGAACTCGTGACCTCTAATAGAGAATAATTAATGCATTTGACCTTTTGAAAATGAGTTAGGGAGGTGCCACATAGGATAATGGGATGACGTGGCACAAATAAATTGGAAAAGTTGGCATGTGTCCTGATATAATTTGTTGCTTCAGATTTAATATATTATATAGATATATAGATATCGATCTACTATATATGTACAATTTGTTCTAAGAGAGGCCCAAAAGTTGTATTTTTATAATTGTTACTACATAATCGATTATCTATTTTTTTGTTTGCGATTTAAGTATTGATAATGTTATCACTTTTATTAAGAGACTAAAAATTGTTTTCATTTTCATAGGACTTAAATAAGTTCTTAAATTTTTTTTATCGACTTTCAATAGAGAATAAATATTGCATTTCTTTTGTCTTTGCAAGAAGTTGAACTCGTGACCTCTACCGGACAATAACTAATATATTTAACCTTTTGAAAATAAGTTTAGGGAGGTGCCACATATGATAATGGGATGATGTGGCACAAATAAATTAGAAAAGTTAGCATGTGTCAGGACATAATTTGCCGGTTCAGATTTAATATATTTATTCTCTATTTAGATTTAAGTATTGATAATGTTATCACTTTAATTAAAAGACTAAAAATGGTTTTCATTTTCATACGAATTAAATTAATTTTAAATTAATTTTATCGACTTCCAATAGAAAATAAATATTGTAATTTTTTTTGTCTTTGCGAGGAGTAGAACTCGTAACCTCTATTGGAGAATAACTAATGTATTTGATCTTTTGAAAATGAGTTTAGGGAGGTGGCACATATGCCAATGTGATGATGTGACACTAATAAATTAGAAAACTTAGCATTTGTCATGATATAATTTGCCACTTCAGATTTAATATATTACTAGATAAAATTCTCTATTTTATATTGAATTTGTAGTCAAGAAAGGGAGCGAGTATGACTTGTGAATGAGTATGTATCGGTTGGACAATGATTTTGGTATTTAAATATGCTAGGAGTATTTCATTTTTACTATCGATTGGACGATTATTGTTTTATCTTTGCAAAGAGTTGAACTCATAACCTCTAATAGAGAATAAATAATGCATTTGACGTTTTGAAAATGAGTTTAGGGCGGTGCCACATAGGACAACGGGATGATGTCGGACAAATAAATTAGAAAAGCTAGTATGTGTCGTGATATAATTTGTTGCTTCAGATTTCATAAATTATATAGATATGTGTCTCGATCAACTATATATGTACAATTTGTATAACAATGCAACATTATATATTGAATGGATAAGTTTTAAATTTTTTTTATAAGAGTGTCACATCATAATCTTTAATATTCTAACATGTAAGAGAATGAGTTGTCAAGAAAATAGTATGTAACTCAATTTTAATATCGTTTATTCTTTTTATGATGTTAAAGAAAACAAAATTTTAATTTTAGTCTTTAGATTCCTAAATATTTTTGTTTTTACGAAAATTGAACTTGTGACTTTCAATAGAGAATAAATATTGATTTTTTTGTGTTTGCAAGGAGTTGAACTCGTGACCTCTAAGAGAGAATCACTAATGCATTTAACCTTTTGAAAATCAATTTAGAAAGGTATCACATAGGACAATGGAAAGATGTGGGACAAATAAATTAGAAAAATTAGCACATGTCAGGATATAAGCCGCTACTTCAGATTTAATATATTACTAGAGAGAGACTCGCGCGATGCACATGGCGAATATGAATTTTGGATGTAGTATTATAAAATGTAGATTTTGATTTTGTTTATTATAAAAATATTGTAATTGAGACGATACTATAAACATATTAAAAAGAGATAGTAAAAGTTTAAGTGAAGATAAATATGTTTGAATCATAGATATGCAAATAAGACATCACAATTGAATTTTAAAACGTAAAATAAGTGTAATGAATTTCAATAATTTTTTTTAATATTTCCTTTCCTTTTTTTCAACATCTCTGAGAATATTTGTTCTTCATTATTTCGTGGACGTAAAACACTTCACATTCAAACTACTCACACTTTATATAACCATTCATGAAGGTCACCATTAAACTCCTAGATAAAATTCTCTATTTTATATTGAATTTGTAGTCAAGAAAGGGAGCGAGTATGACTTGTGAATGAGTATGTATTGGTTGGACGATGATTTTGGTATTTAAATATTCCAAGTGTTGTTATTTTTCACTATTGATTGGACGTTTATTATTTTGTCTTTGCAAGGAGTTGAACTCGTGACCTCTAATAGAGAATAATTAATGCATTTGACCTTTTGAAAATGAGTTAGGGAGGTGCCACATAGGATAATGGGATGACGTGGCACAAATAAATTGGAAAAGTTGGCATGTGTCCTGATATAATTTGTTGCTTCAGATTTAATATATTATATAGATATATAGATATCGATCTACTATATATGTACAATTTGTTCTAAGAGAGGCCCAAAAGTTGTATTTTTATAATTGTTACTACATAATCGATTATCTATTTTTTTGTTTGCGATTTAAGTATTGATAATGTTATCACTTTTATTAAGAGACTAAAAATTGTTTTCATTTTCATAGGACTTAAATAAGTTCTTAAATTTTTTTTATCGACTTTCAATAGAGAATAAATATTGCATTTCTTTTGTCTTTGCAAGAAGTTGAACTCGTGACCTCTACCGGACAATAACTAATATATTTAACCTTTTGAAAATAAGTTTAGGGAGGTGCCACATATGATAATGGGATGATGTGGCACAAATAAATTAGAAAAGTTAGCATGTGTCAGGACATAATTTGCCGGTTCAGATTTAATATATTTATTCTCTATTTAGATTTAAGTATTGATAATGTTATCACTTTAATTAAAAGACTAAAAATGGTTTTCATTTTCATACGAATTAAATTAATTTTAAAATTAATTTTATCGACTTCCAATAGAAAATAAATATTGTAATTTTTTTTGTCTTTGCGAGGAGTAGAACTCGTAACCTCTATTGGAGAATAACTAATGTATTTGATCTTTTGAAAATGAGTTTAGGGAGGTGGCACATATGCCAATGTGATGATGTGACACTAATAAATTAGAAAACTTAGCATTTGTCATGATATAATTTGCCACTTCAGATTTAATATATTACTAGATAAAATTCTCTATTTTATATTGAATTTGTAGTCAAGAAAGGGAGCGAGTATGACTTGTGAATGAGTATGTATCGGTTGGACAATGATTTTGGTATTTAAATATGCTAGGAGTATTTCATTTTTACTATCGATTGGACGATTATTGTTTTATCTTTGCAAAGAGTTGAACTCATAACCACTAATAGAGAATAAATAATGCATTTGACGTTTTGAAAATGAGTTTAGGGCGGTGCCAGATAGGACAACGGGATGATGTCGGACAAATAAATTAGAAAAGCTAGTATGTGTCGTGATATAATTTGTTGCTTCAGATTTCATAAATTATATAGATATGTGTCTCGATCAACTATATATGTACAATTTGTATAACAATGCAACATTATATATTGAATGGATAAGTTTTAAATTTTTTTTTATAAGAGTGTCACATCATAATCTTTAATATTCTAACATGTAAGAGAATGAGTTGTCAAGAAAATAGTATGTAACTCAATTTTAATATCGTTTATTCTTTTTATGATGTTAAAGAAAACAAAATTTTAATTTTAGTCTTTAGATTCCTAAATATTTTTGTTTTTACGAAAATTGAACTTGTGACTTTCAATAGAGAATAAATATTGATTTTTTTGTGTTTGCAAGGAGTTGAACTCGTGACCTCTAAGAGAGAATCACTAATGCATTTAACCTTTTGAAAATCAATTTAGAAAGGTATCACATAGGACAATGGAAAGATGTGGGACAAATAAATTAGAAAAATTAGCACATGTCAGGATATAAGCCGCTACTTCAGATTTAATATATTACTAGAGAGAGACTCGCGCGATGCACATGGCGAATATGAATTTTGGATGTAGTATTATAAAATGTAGATTTTGATTTTGTTTATTATAAAAATATTGTAATTGAGACGATACTATAAACATATTAAAAAGAGATAGTAAAAGTTTAAGTGAAGATAAATATGTTTGAATCATAGATATGCAAATAAGACATCACAATTGAATTTTAAAACGTAAAATAAGTGTAATGAATTTCAATAATTTTTTTTAATATTTCCTTTCCTTTTTTTCAACATCTCTGAGAATATTTGTTCTTCATTATTTTGTGGACGTAAAACACTTCACATTCAAACTACTCACACTTTATATAACCATTCATGAAGGTCACCATTAAACTCCTAGATAAAATTCTCTATTTTATATTGAATTTGTAGTCAAGAAAGATAGCGAGTATGACTTGTGAATGAGTATGTATCGGTTGGACGATGATTTTGGTATTTAAATATTCCAAGTGTTGTTATTTTTCACTATTGATTGGACGTTTATTATTTTGTCTTTGCAAGGAGTTGAACTCGTGACCTCTAATAGAGAATAATTAATGCATTTGACCTTTTGAAAATGAGTTAGGGAGGTGCCACATAGGATAATGGGATGACGTGGCACAAATAAATTGGAAAAGTTGGCATGTGTCCTGATATAATTTGTTGCTTCAGATTTAATATATTATATAGATATATAGATATCGATCTACTATATATGTACAATTTGTTCTAAGAGAGGCCCAAAAGTTGTATTTTTATAATTGTTACTACATAATCGATTATCTATTTTTTTGTTTGCGATTTAAGTATTGATAATGTTATCACTTTTATTAAGAGACTAAAAATTGTTTTCATTTTCATAGGACTTAAATAAGTTCTTAAATTTTTTTTATCGACTTTCAATAGAGAATAAATATTGCATTTCTTTTGTCTTTGCAAGAAGTTGAACTCGTGACCTCTACCGGACAATAACTAATATATTTAACCTTTTGAAAATAAGTTTAGGGAGGTGCCACATATGATAATGGGATGATGTGGCACAAATAAATTAGAAAAGTTAGCATGTGTCAGGACATAATTTGCCGGTTCAGATTTAATATATTTATTCTCTATTTAGATTTAAGTATTGATAATGTTATCACTTTAATTAAAAGACTAAAAATGGTTTTCATTTTCATACGAATTAAATTAATTTTAAAATTAATTTTATCGACTTCCAATAGAAAATAAATATTGTAATTTTTTTTGTCTTTGCGAGGAGTAGAACTCGTAACCTCTATTGGAGAATAACTAATGTATTTGATCTTTTGAAAATGAGTTTAGGGAGGTGGCACATATGCCAATGTGATGATGTGACACTAATAAATTAGAAAACTTAGCATTTGTCATGATATAATTTGCCACTTCAGATTTAATATATTACTAGATAAAATTCTCTATTTTATATTGAATTTGTAGTCAAGAAAGGGAGCGAGTATGACTTGTGAATGAGTATGTATCGGTTGGACAATGATTTTGGTATTTAAATATGCTAGGAGTATTTCATTTTTACTATCGATTGGACGATTATTGTTTTATCTTTGCAAAGAGTTGAACTCATAACCACTAATAGAGAATAAATAATGCATTTGACGTTTTGAAAATGAGTTTAGGGCGGTGCCAGATAGGACAACGGGATGATGTCGGACAAATAAATTAGAAAAGCTAGTATGTGTCGTGATATAATTTGTTGCTTCAGATTTCATAAATTATATAGATATGTGTCTCGATCAACTATATATGTACAATTTGTATAACAATGCAACATTATATATTGAATGGATAAGTTTTAAATTTTTTTTTATAAGAGTGTCACATCATAATCTTTAATATTCTAACATGTAAGAGAATGAGTTGTCAAGAAAATAGTATGTAACTCAATTTTAATATCGTTTATTCTTTTTATGATGTTAAAGAAAACAAAATTTTAATTTTAGTCTTTAGATTCCTAAATATTTTTGTTTTTACGAAAATTGAACTTGTGACTTTCAATAGAGAATAAATATTGATTTTTTTGTGTTTGCAAGGAGTTGAACTCGTGACCTCTAAGAGAGAATCACTAATGCATTTAACCTTTTGAAAATCAATTTAGAAAGGTATCACATAGGACAATGGAAAGATGTGGGACAAATAAATTAGAAAAATTAGCACATGTCAGGATATAAGCCGCTACTTCAGATTTAATATATTACTAGAGAGAGACTCGCGCGATGCACATGGCGAATATGAATTTTGGATGTAGTATTATAAAATGTAGATTTTGATTTTGTTTATTATAAAAATATTGTAATTGAGACGATACTATAAACATATTAAAAAGAGATAGTAAAAGTTTAAGTGAAGATAAATATGTTTGAATCATAGATATGCAAATAAGACATCACAATTGAATTTTAAAACGTAAAATAAGTGTAATGAATTTCAATAATTTTTTTTAATATTTCCTTTCCTTTTTTTCAACATCTCTGAGAATATTTGTTCTTCATTATTTCGTGGACGTAAAACACTTCACATTCAAACTACTCACACTTTATATAACCATTCATGAAGGTCACCATTAAACTCCTAGATAAAATTCTCTATTTTATATTGAATTTGTAGTCAAGAAAGGGAGCGAGTATGACTTGTGAATGAGTATGTATCGGTTGGACGATGATTTTGGTATTTAAATATTCCAAGTGTTGTTATTTTTCACTATTGATTGGACGTTTATTATTTTGTCTTTGCAAGGAGTTGAACTCGTGACCTCTAATAGAGAATAATTAATGCATTTGACCTTTTGAAAATGAGTTAGGGAGGTGCCACATAGGATAATGGGATGACGTGGCACAAATAAATTGGAAAAGTTGGCATGTGTCCTGATATAATTTGTTGCTTCAGATTTAATATATTATATAGATATATAGATATCGATCTACTATATATGTACAATTTGTTCTAAGAGAGGCCCAAAAGTTGTATTTTTATAATTGTTACTACATAATCGATTATCTATTTTTTTGTTTGCGATTTAAGTATTGATAATGTTATCACTTTTATTAAGAGACTAAAAATTGTTTTCATTTTCATGGGACTTAAATAAGTTCTTAAATTTTTTTTATCGACTTTCAATAGAGAATAAATATTGCATTTCTTTTGTCTTTGCAAGAAGTTGAACTCGTGACCTCTACCGGACAATAACTAATATATTTAACCTTTTGAAAATAAGTTTAGGGAGGTGCCACATATGATAATGGGATGATGTAGCACAAATAAATTAGAAAAGTTAGCATGTGTCAGGACATAATTTGCCGGTTCAGATTTAATATATTTATTCTCTATTTAGATTTAAGTATTGATAATGTTATCACTTTAATTAAAAGACTAAAAATGGTTTTCATTTTCATACGAATTAAATTAATTTTAAAATTAATTTTATCGACTTCCAATAGAAAATAAATATTGTAATTTTTTTTGTCTTTGCGAGGAGTAGAACTCGTAACCTCTATTGGAGAATAACTAATGTATTTGATCTTTTGAAAATGAGTTTAGGGAGGTGGCACATATGCCAATGTGATGATGTGACACTAATAAATTAGAAAACTTAGCATTTGTCATGATATAATTTGCCACTTCAGATTTAATATATTACTAGATAAAATTCTCTATTTTATATTGAATTTGTAGTCAAGAAAGGGAGCGAGTATGACTTGTGAATGAGTATGTATCGGTTGGACAATGATTTTGGTATTTAAATATGCTAGGAGTATTTCATTTTTACTATCGATTGGACGATTATTGTTTTATCTTTGCAAAGAGTTGAACTCATAACCACTAATAGAGAATAAATAATGCATTTGACGTTTTGAAAATGAGTTTAGGGCGGTGCCAGATAGGACAACGGGATGATGTCGGACAAATAAATTAGAAAAGCTAGTATGTGTCGTGATATAATTTGTTGCTTCAGATTTCATAAATTATATAGATATGTGTCTCGATCAACTATATATGTACAATTTGTATAACAATGCAACATTATATATTGAATGGATAAGTTTTAAATTTTTTTTTATAAGAGTGTCACATCATAATCTTTAATATTCTAACATGTAAGAGAATGAGTTGTCAAGAAAATAGTATGTAACTCAATTTTAATATCGTTTATTCTTTTTATGATGTTAAAGAAAACAAAATTTTAATTTTAGTCTTTAGATTCCTAAATATTTTTGTTTTTATGAAAATTGAACTTGTGACTTTCAATAGAGAATAAATATTGATTTTTTTGTGTTTGCAAGGAGTTGAACTCGTGACCTCTAAGAGAGAATCACTAATGCATTTAACCTTTTGAAAATCAATTTAGAAAGGTATCACATAGGACAATGAAAAGATGTGGGACAAATAAATTAGAAAAATTAGCACATGTCAGGATATAAGCCGCTACTTCAGATTTAATATATTACTAGAGAGAGACTCGCGCGATGCACATGGCGAATATGAATTTTGGATGTAGTATTATAAAATGTAGATTTTGATTTTGTTTATTATAAAAATATTGTAATTGAGACGATACTATAAACATATTAAAAAGAGATAGTAAAAGTTTAAGTGAAGATAAATATGTTTGAATCATAGATATGCAAATAAGACATCACAATTGAATTTTAAAACGTAAAATAAGTGTAATGAATTTCAATAATTTTTTTTAATATTTCCTTTCCTTTTTTTCAACATCTCTGAGAATATTTGTTCTTCATTATTTCGTGGACGTAAAACACTTCACATTCAAACTACTCACACTTTATATAACCATTCATGAAGGTCACCATTAAACTCCTAGATAAAATTCTCTATTTTATATTGAATTTGTAGTCAAGAAAGGGAGCGAGTATGACTTGTGAATGAGTATGTATCGGTTGGACGATGATTTTGGTATTTAAATATTCCAAGTGTTGTTATTTTTCACTATTGATTGGACGTTTATTATTTTGTCTTTGCAAGGAGTTGAACTCGTGACCTCTAATAGAGAATAATTAATGCATTTGACCTTTTGAAAATGAGTTAGGGAGGTGCCACATAGGATAATGGGATGACGTGGCACAAATAAATTGGAAAAGTTGGCATGTGTCCTGATATAATTTGTTGCTTCAGATTTAATATATTATATAGATATATAGATATCGATCTACTATATATGTACAATTTGTTCTAAGAGAGGCCCAAAAGTTGTATTTTTATAATTGTTACTACATAATCGATTATCTATTTTTTTGTTTGCGATTTAAGTATTGATAATGTTATCACTTTTATTAAGAGACTAAAAATTGTTTTCATTTTCATAGGACTTAAATAAGTTCTTAAATTTTTTTATCGACTTTCAATAGAGAATAAATATTGCATTTCTTTTGTCTTTGCAAGAAGTTGAACTCGTGACCTCTACCGGACAATAACTAATATATTTAACCTTTTGAAAATAAGTTTAGGGAGGTGCCACATATGATAATGGGATGATGTGGCACAAATAAATTAGAAAAGTTAGCATGTGTCAGGACATAATTTGCCGGTTCAGATTTAATATATTTATTCTCTATTTAGATTTAAGTATTGATAATGTTATCACTTTAATTAAAAGACTAAAAATGGTTTTCATTTTCATACGAATTAAATTAATTTTAAAATTAATTTTATCGACTTCCAATAGAAAATAAATATTGTAATTTTTTTTGTCTTTGCGAGGAGTAGAACTCGTAACCTCTATTGGAGAATAACTAATGTATTTGATCTTTTGAAAATGAGTTTAGGGAGGTGGCACATATGCCAATGTGATGATGTGACACTAATAAATTAGAAAACTTAGCATTTGTCATGATATAATTTGCCACTTCAGATTTAATATATTACTAGATAAAGTTCTCTATTTTATATTGATTTTGTAGTCTAGAAAGGGAGTGAGTATGAGTGTTGAATGAGTCTCTATCGGTTGGACAATGATTTTGGTATTTAAATATGCTAGGAGTATTTCATTTTTACTATCGATTGGACGATAATTGTTTTATCTTTGCAAAGAGTTGAACTCATAACCACTAATAGAGAATAAATAATGCATTTGACGTTTTGAAAATGAGTTTAGGGCGGTGCCACATAGGACAACGGGATGATGTCGGACAAATAAATTAGAAAAGCTAGTATGTGTCGTGATATAATTTGTTGCTTCAGATTTCATAAATTATATAGATATGTGTCTCGATCAACTATATATGTACAATTTGTATAACAATGCAACATTATATAATGAATGGATAAGTTTTAAAATTTTTTTTATAAGAGTGTCACATCATAATCTTTAATATTCTAACATGTAAGAGAATGAGTTGTCAAGAAAATAGTATGTAACTCAATTTTAATATCGTTTATTCTTTTTATGATGTTAAAGAAAACAAAATTTTAATTTTAGTCTTTAGATTCCTAAATATTTTTTGTTTTTACGAAAATTGAACTTGTGACTTTCAATAGAGAATAAATATTGATTTTTTTGTGTTTGCAAGGAGTTGAACTCGTGACCTCTAAGACAGAATCACTAATGCATTTGACCTTTTGAAAATCAATTTAGAAAGGTATCACATAGGACAATGGAAAGATGTGGAACAAATAAATTAGATAAATTAGCACATGTCGTGATATAAGCCGCTACTTCAGATTTAATATATTACTAGAGAGAGACTCGCGCGATGCACATGGCGAATATGAATTTTGGATGTAGTATTATAAAATGTAGATTTTGATTTTGTTTATTATAAAAAATTTGTAATTGAGACGATACTATAAACATATTAAAAAGAGATAGTAAAAGTTTAAGTGAAGATCAATATGTTTGAATCATAGATATGCAAATAAGACATCACAATTGAATTTTGAAACGTAAAATAAGTGTAATGAATTTCAATCATTTTTTTTAATATTTCCATTCCTTTTTTTCAACATCTCTGAGAATATTTGTTCTTCATTATTTCGTGGACGTAAAACACTTCATTTTCAAACTAGTCACTGTTAGATGCCCAAAAGTCTTTTTTTGACCTATCATATGTGGGCATCTTTCACTCTTATACCTTGCTAATGTGGTCTAAACCACATTCATTTTACATGGAATGCATTACATTGATAAACAAGCTTGGTGCCTTTGATGTGTGTGTTATTGTGCAGGAAAGGCATGAATTAATTGATAAGGAAGACACAACAAAATTGGCAAAGGAACCAAAGCAAACAAGCATTCTATCTGCCAGCTCGCTAGGCGAGGATGTGGCGAAGCAAAACCTTCGCTAGGCGAGCTCCTGGCGAAAGGCTCCAGTAAATTGGTTAATTAATTCGCTAGGCGAACTGAAGGCGAAGTGGCAGCGAATTCAGTCTGTTTTGGTGAAAAGAGCAGCCAGCACTAGCTCGCTAGGCGAGGCTCTAGCGAGTCCCCAGCGAGCATTCCAGTAGCAAAACCTCTCAACCTCGCTGGGGCGAAGGTTGAAGCGAGTTCTTCGCTAGGCGAAGGTCTGTTCGCTAGGCGAACATGACAGTTCCACAGGCCCAGTTTTCTCTGGGCGCAGGGGCATTTTGTGCCCATTTTTGGCCTTCGCTAGGCGAGCCATTCTGCTCGCCTAGCGAACGTGACAGTTCTGCACTTGTCTATAAGTAGCAGGTGCCACTTTTTGTGCCCATACCACTTTTTACCAACTTTTCCATTTTTTGTACTTTCTCTTAGATATTTTACAGTGTTGTTTGGAGGGATTTTTTTATGCCCTAATTTCATTTCTATTCATCTAGCAACCATCTTCCACAAAAAGAAGGTGGATTCCCATCCAACTTCGATCATTCGACTTGGATGTTGATCAACCCTCTTTTCTTACTTGCCGACCAAGCTACCATGAAAATGAGTAGCTAAGTCTCCATTTGTCAAGGTTAGATGTAGGTGATTTCCAAGCTTTGTGTGTAAATGTAAGGATCCTCATATGTAAACTCTTTAACGGTAAATATATGATGAAAACTTTGTTTCTATTTAAAACTCTTTGTGTTGGTATTTGATCGAGAGATGTTTACCGATTCTTGACCTAGGTTTTCATCCAAACTTGTTTGTTAGCTAGAGATAGTAACGAATGATTTTGTTCACCATAAGGTTGAACCAAAACGTTGCCTTTTTGATAGATTGTGTTCGAGAGAAACAATGGATCAAAATGACAAAACTCACAATGGGTGTTCGAGAGAAACGCATTGAGAGGACTTTGTGAAATTATTTATCATCTAAAGGAGTTTATAATATTGTTGACCGTGCAAAAACATGCAAAGCAAATGTAATCATTGAAACCTAACTCTGACAATATTTCTCATATTAATCAAAACGTAACTTTTACCGCAATTAATTACTTTGTATGCAAGATAACTTGATTAAAACCCAAAACCCTAGTGTTACTTTAAGTTAAGATTAATTCAACCATTGAACGGCAGTGATATCTTACAATCTCTGTGGATACGATAACAAAACCCGACACTTAAAAACTGTCTTTCAACAAAATGGCGCCGTTGCCGGGGATTGTAAATTGATATTGCGAGCATCGCATTGGTTGTTTAAGTTTTAGCTTGTGAATTTTTGACTTGTGCTTGTAATTCGTTTGGTTTAGTGTGCAGCTTACGTTTTATGCGAGGGAAAATCCCTGTGGACGAACTTCTTTTTGATCCTGAGATCGAGAGAACCGCAAGGAGGCTCAATAGCAAAACAAGACGTAGGAGGCAACAGGCTAGGCAACGCCAAGAGCAAGGAGAAAGTTCTTCAACCACAAATCCACACCCATTCGTACCAAACATGGAGCCACAACCACCACCACCGATTTCTACTCCATGTATTAACAGTCCAAGGAACACCGCTCAGTTTGCTAACCACACAGGAAGGCAAGCTGAGATGAAGACGGGAACTCTGAATTTATTGTATGGGAGTCCATTCACCGGAATGGACCATGAAGACCCATTTGCTTTTCTCACAAAATTCTATGAGATAGCATTGGCTGCCGGAGTGGATCAGGCTCAGGAGCTTCCGTTGTTCAGACGTCTATTTCCTCACGCTTTGCTCGGTAAAGCAAAGGATTGGTATCTCGATCAAACACCTGCCGTAATGACAGATTGGAATGTGTTAGAGGAGAAATTCATTGAAAGATTTTTCTCTCATAACCGATTCATGGAATCAAAGACGGCCATCTCGGTGTTTTCTCAAGGAACCAGTGAATCGTTGAATGAAGCGTGGGAGAGATTCAAGTCCATGCTTAGGAAATGCAAAGGGCATGGATTTGATGAATTAACTCAAATCCATATCTTCCGAAATGGACTTCAACCAAACTGTAAGACGTTGTTGGATGCCACCTCGGGTGGCTCGTTGATGTCAAAGAGTGCCGAAGAAGCCACCAACATTATCAACCGTATGGCTTTGAATGATCTTCAAAGTCAAAGTCGTGGAAATTCTTTGAAGAAGGCGGGAGTGCTTGAGTTAGGGACGAATGATGCCATACTTGCCCAAAACAAGCTCATCTCACAACAAGTGGAACTTTTAACGCAACAAATCAAAGAGTTAAGAGAACCGTCAAAAGCTAAACAAATAGCTTGTTGTGAACTTTGTAAAGGTGAACATGACACCGGATTTTGTCCACCTCCCGGTTTTGACGAAGTAAATTACATGGCAAATCAACGGGACTATCAACCAAGACAACAACAACCTTATCAACCGCACCCTCAACAACAACAACAACAACAATTCCAAGGGAACCAAGGGTTCCAACCTAGAAGCAACTATTATCATAACCAAGGTTATGGAAGTGGTTCTTCTAGCCGTCAAAATCCTCCCCAAAATCCGTATCAATCTCAACAACCGCCGGTAGTCAATTCTAAATTGGAAGAGACATTGACGCAATTCATGCAAATGTCAATGGCCAATCAAAAGAGTAATGACGCGGCCATAAAAAATCTTGAAACTCAAGTGGGGCAACTTGCCAAGCAACTAGCTGAACAACAAACCGGTCCTTCTTTCTCGGCCAATACGCAAACAAATCCAAAGGAGCATTGTAAGGCGATTGTGACGAGAAGTGGAAGGGAGTTGGGTAGTGAAAACGAAAAAAGAGTGGAGAGTGAAAAAAGAGAGAGAGAGAAGGAGATTGAGGAGGAGATAGTGGAAGAAAATGTTGATGGTGAAGTAGGAGTGTGGAGTGATGAGGAAGTAGTTGAAAAGAATAAAAATAATGGTGAAGTTGAAAATGAAAAAAATGTGGAGATTGAGGAGAATAAAAATGATGAGGTAATAAGGGAGGTAGTGAAGAAGCCGAGATGGAAAAGCGCTAGAATAGCGAAAGGGAAGGAGGTAGTGAGCGCTACTCCTGTCCAAAACCTTCCTTACCCTCATGCCCCGTCAAAAAGGGAGAATGAACGGCATTACGCCCGGTTCATGGATATTTTTAAGCAATTACAAATAAACATTCCGTTTGCTGAAGCTTTGGAACAAATGCCAAAGTATGCCAAGTTCATGAAGGACATACTAACCAAAAAGCGGAGGTATACGGAACCGGAGACCATCGTCCTTGATGCGAGCTGTAGTGCCATCATTCAAAGGACGCTTCCTAAGAAAGAGGTTGATCCGGGAAGAGTTACATTGCCGGTTAAAATTGGTGATGTGTATGTCGGAAAGGGACTTATTGACTTGGGGTCGAGCATAAATCTTATACCTTTGTCAATTATCAAGAGGCTTGGCAACATCGAGATTAAGTCCATCCGAATGACATTACAATTGGCGGATAAGTCGACGACCCATCCTCATGGCGTAGCCCAAGATGTGTTGGTGAAGGTCGACAAATTCTTCTTCCCGGTGGATTTCATTGTAATTGATATGGAGGAAGATGATGATGCTCCGCTCATATTGGGCCGACCATTCATGAAGACCGCAAGAATGATGATTGATGTTGATGACGGTTTAATGAAGGTGCGTGTTCAAAATGAGGAGGTCACCTTTGATCTATTCGAGGCGATGAAGCATTCCAAGGATAGACATGATAGCTTTCGAATCGATGTGATCGAAGACGCTATTATGGAAGTTTCAAAGCACATTCATGAGATATCTCCTATGGAGTTAGCTCTTGACGACTCATTGGAGGTTTTCACTGTTGAAGAGGAGCTAGCTCTTGAGGAATGCTTAAAGGAACTTGATAGTTTGGAAGACCTACAACCGTGGGAAGTAGAGGAAGACAACTTGAAGAAGGAGGTCATTGACGAGAAAGCGCCAATTGAATTAAAAGAGTTACCTTCGACTTTAAAGTATGTGTTTTTAGATGAGACCGAGGCAAAGCCGGTCATCATAAGCAACCTTTTGACAATTGAAGAAGAAGCCCGTCTCATATTTGTGCTAAAGACAAATCAAGAAGCTATGGGTTGGACTCTTTCCGATCTTAAAGGAATTAGTCCATCCTATTGTATGCACAAGATTTTGATGGAGGAGGATTTCAAGCCGGTGGCTCAACCACAACGCCGCTTAAATCCTACGATGAAAGAGGTTGTAAGAAAGGAAGTGGTGAAGCTTTTGGATGCGGGAATGATTTACCCGATCTCGGATAGTCCGTGGGTTAGTCCCGTGCACGTGGTTCCGAAGAAGGGTGGAATGACCGTAATCCGTAATGACAAAGACGAATTGATCCCGACTAAAGTTGCCACGGGATGGAGAATGTGTATAGATTATAGACGGTTGAATACCGCGACTCGTAAGGACCATTTTCCACTTCCATTTATGGATCAAATGCTTGAAAGACTATCGGGCCAACAATACTACTGTTTTTTAGACGGCTACTCCGGGTACAACCAAATTGCGGTTGACCCGGTTGATCATGAGAAGACGGCTTTCACGTGTCCGTTTGGAGTGTTCGCATACAGAAAAATGCCTTTTGGGCTTTGCAATGCGCCGGCGACATTCCAACGATGTGTCCAAGCTATTTTTGCCGATCTAATAGAGAAAACAATGGAAGTCTTCATGGATGACTTCTCGGTGTTTGGTGGGACGTTTAGTCTATGCTTGGCAAATTTGAAGACGGTGTTGGAAAGGTGTGTGAAGACTAATTTGGTGCTGAATTGGGAAAAGTGTCACTTTATGGTGACCGAGGGGATTGTGCTAGGCCACAAAGTCTCTAAAAGGGGGCTTGAAGTGGATAGAGCCAAAGTTGACGTAATTGAAAAATTACCCCCTCCGGTCAATGTGAAGGGCATCCGTAGTTTTTTGGGGCACGCGGGGTTCTACCGGCGCTTCATCAAGGACTTCTCAAAGGTGGCTAAACCTTTGAGCAATTTACTCGCCAAAGATCAGGTATTTCTCTTCACCGACGATTGTTTGCAAGCTTTCGAGGTTTTAAAAGAAAAATTGGTTACCGCTCCAATAATAGTCGCTCCCGATTGGAATGAAAATTTTGAATTAATGTGTGACGCGAGTGACTATGCCGTTGGAGCGGTACTTGGCCAAAGAAAGGACAAAACTTTTCATGCTATACATTATGCGAGTAAGGTTCTTAACGAGGCTCAAATAAATTATGCCACAACGGAAAAAGAACTACTCGCAATAGTGTATGCGCTAGAAAAGTTTAGGTCCTATCTTATAGGGTCTAAAGTCGTGGTGTACACCGACCACGCGGCGATTAAATATCTGCTGACCAAGCCGGATTCGAAGCAAAGGCTCATCCGTTGGATCCTCTTGTTACAAGAATTCGATGTCGAAATTAAAGACAAGAAGGGGTCGGAAAACTTGGTAGCGGATCATTTATCCCGCTTGGTGAATGTCGAGGTTACCGCATCTGAAAAGGAAATCCGGGAAGAATTTCCTGATGAAAAATTGTTTAAGATTCAAGTTAGGCCGTGGTTTGCAGACTTTGCAAACCACAAGGCTAGTGGTTGTGTGCCGGCCGATCTAACTTCGAACCAAAAGAGGAAGTTCCTTTCGGATGCGAAGTATTATGTTTGGGATGACCCATACTTGTTTAAGTTGGGTAGCGATAACCTGTTAAGGAGATGCGTAACTGGTGATGAAGCCCAGAGCATCCTTTGGCATTGTCACAACTCGCCTTATGGCGGTCATTATAATGGGGTTAGAACGGCCACTAAAATTCTTCAATCGGGATTTTATTGGCCAACTATTTTTAAAGACGCACATACCCATGCGCAAAGTTGTGACAGTTGCCAAAGAAGTGGTGGGATAGGTAAGAGAGATGAGATGCCTCTCCAAAATATCCAAGAAGTGGAAGTGTTCGATTGTTGGGGCATAGATTTTGTTGGACCTTTCCCACCCTCTTACGGGAATGAGTACATGCTTGTAGCTGTTGATTATGTCTCTAAGTGGGTTGAGGCGATTGCTTCACCTCGGGCGGATGCCAAAACGGTGATAAAATTTTTAAAGAAAAACATCTTTTCTCGTTTTGGAACACCCCGAGTGTTGATAAGTGACGGAGGGTCACACTTTTGCAATGCACCTTTGGAAACAATTCTAAAACATTATGGTGTGTCGCATAGGGTGACAACTCCGTACCACCCTCAGGCTAACGGGCAAGCCGAGGTCTCTAATCGTGAGATTAAGAGAATCCTCGAGAAAACCGTGTCTAACTCGAAAAAGGAGTGGTCCCAAAAATTGGACGAAGCATTATGGGCCTACCGTACGGCCTTTAAAGCTCCAATTGGCCTAACTCCGTTTCAATTGGTATTTGGTAAAACTTGCCATTTGCCGGTTGAATTGGAGCACAAGGCCTTGTGGGCCCTCAAATTTTTAAATTTTGAGAATGAGTCGGCCGGTGAAAAAAGGAAAGTACAACTACTTGAGTTGGAGGAGATGCGCAATGCCGCATACCACTCAAGTTGGTTGTACAAGGAAAAAGCCAAGAAATATCATGACAAGAAGATCCGAACCAAAGAATTCGTGCCCGGACAATTGGTCTTATTGTTCAACTCCCGGTTGAAGTTGTTTCCCGGGAAGTTGAAATCGAAATGGTCCGGGCCATTTCGGGTGAAAGAAGTCAAAGAGTACGGGGCCGTTATCATTGAAGATATGGACGAGAAAGACAGTTGGACCGTGAACGGCCAACGATTGAAAGTATATCTCGGCGGTCATGTGGATCGCGAGAGTTGTGCTCAGCCGCTCGATGCTCCTCTGTGAGCATCGCACCGTCGAGCTTAGCCGACGTTAAACAAGCGCTAGTTGGGAGGCAACCCAACATTGTAAGTATTTCCTGTTTTATGTTTGATGTTGTATGAGTATTGGATGACATGCAAGTGCTGCATTTGCAAAAGCACTTGCTGTCATGCTCGCTTGCAGCTCGCTAGGCGAGGCTGCAGCGAGCGCGCTCGCTGGCTGCTCGCTAGGCGAGGCAGTAGCGAGCGCACCAGTACTGTTATATTTAAACAGTTCAGCAGGGCAGTTTTGCCCTTACCCTAAAAATTCTTCTGAACTGCTCTGCTGAAGTGTGCGATTTCCCTTCTCGAATTCTCTACTGTGCATCCATATCAACAACATTTGTGTGTCGGTCAATTGCAAACACTTCCCACTTCTCCTTTCCAAATCCATTTACCTCAAGGTTTGCCCTATTGCATGTTTCTTTTGTTGCATTATTTATTTCCAACTTTGAATGGTAAATAGGATAGGTGTGATAGGAACCTTGAGGTTGCATGCAATTTTGGGAGTTTGCAATGTTGTGCATTTAGGTTTTTAAATTGGGGATTTACTCTTACTTAGGTTTTCCATGAAATTAGGTATCCCCAATAGCATAGAACAATTCATAGTCATGAGAAATCATTGGGTTTTGCTGTGGAAACCTTGTATGTACAGGTTTTGGGGGAAACAATTTTGAAAATGCAGAAAACCCCAAAACCCGTATGGTTCGCTAGCAGCTCGCTAGGCGACCTGGGGCGAGAGTTCGCTGCAACTTCGCTAGGCGAAGCGGCAGCGAACATGGCAGAATTTTGATTTATGTTTTAATTTCTAATCTGTTTGTTTCGTGTTTGTTGCTTTATCTCTTGTTTTGCAGAATGGAGTCAAGATCAAGTGCTGGCAAGAAAAGAAAGGGAGCGGCAACTACTTCACGAACCGTGCCAATCCAATTCGACCACGACAAGTTTGTGGGCCCGAAACAAGCGGCACGGTACATCGCTTTGGAGAAGCGAAACATTTTGCCTGAGAAGCGGTTTCTGATCAACCCACAGGGCACGTATCGGAGTTTTGCCGGGTTGATCGATACAAAGAAATGGGATAGGTTGATAAATCCCTTGGAACACTATGACATCGCTACAGTGCGGGAGTTCTACGCTAACGCATTGCCAGATGATGATGAGCCCTTCACTTGGGTCTCTAGAGTGGCCGGTCGGCCAGTTCCTTTTGACAGGGATACGATCAACCAAATCCTCGGGGAGCCGCTTCAGCTGGGAGCTGATGAAAGAGACCAGTACCATATTGACCTCCGGCTGCACAAGGATATCCCAGCAATTACAGCCGCCCTGCTTTTACCAGGGAAATCAGTTGAGCCGAACCCATCTGGGGTTCCTATGAGATATCATCGGGAGGACATGACTCCCATGGCTCAGCTGATTCTTCTTCTGGTTTTGACCAACATACAACCCAAATCCCACACATCTACTGTGCCGATCCCAGTGGCACACTTAGTACATTCCATCCTCGCCAATGTTGAGATTGATGTGGCGAGGATCATTGCCAATGAGCTGAAGACGGTAATAGAGAGCGGACTGAAGTCGGGGGCTCGGGTGAATTGCCCCCTTGCATTCCCTTGTTTGATTATGAGCCTGTGCATTAAGGCACGAGTGCGACTTCCGTCTCGGGGTCAGGTTAGGATCCCGGCTCCTATTGATGACCGGTATGTGGCAAAATACTGCAGAGCTAAGGCCACCGGCAGCAGTGCAGCCTCAGGTAGCACTAGGGTTTCTGATGGTCCTAGTGCTTCTACTCCCAGGGTCGATCCATACCTGCGGGCTGCGTGTGAATACAATTTCCAGTGGATGGCAGCATCGCAGAGGGCTATGATTGACATGCACGACTCGATGCAGCGTTTGCAGCTGCAGGGTAGTGGTGCACATGCTTTGATGACACGGGAGCAGTTTCTGACGAATGCAAATTGGCCCGTGGACGTGCCAGTCTATTCTGAGGGGGTGGGAGCTGATGATGATGATGAGGATGATGATGAGGCGACCGGTTCTGAGGCCGGTAGTGAGGAGGAGTCTTGAGCCCTTTGTGGGTTAAGTTTTTGTTTTTTTTTTATTTCAGTTTTTAATTATGGCATTTTTTTTTTATTTTGTACTTTTGAATTTTGTATTTTGACCAATGGGTTGTACTATTGGGGTGTTTTGTCCCCCACGAACAAAATTTTATTTTTTCAGTTAATATTATTTATGTTTGTTGTTAATTTTGTGTGTTTAATAAATTTTTGGTTGAATGAGTGGCAAACCCTTCTAGATTGGTTGCTCCTCAAGAAGTACCCAATGAAGGTGCATCCGAGCTTGGATGGCAATGATAAGAATAACAAGTGAATGAAGCTAAGGTACATGGTTACCGTCGGCTAGAATTTTAGAATGCATTAGGAACTTTACTCTTTTTGGTAAATAGAATATTGTCTTTTTGCAACATAATTGAATGAATGTTTCATCTAGAACTTAGAACCATATATGGTGAGGAAACCTCCATTGTACACTTAAATGCTGGAGTCTAATAAGTTTTGTTGATTCATTTGATTCATTATTTGTCTGTTATTATTGTGAAATTGTGGAAGCAATTAGAAATGATCAAGGCACTTGTTTTCTTTCGAGCACAACTACATCCAAAAACAACTTACCTGTGAGCAGAGAGAGTATTTGTTAACCCCTTTGAGCCTGAACAGTTGAATCTCGGCTTGAAATAAAGCGAGATCTCAAAAATGTTTTTTTTTACAACCCGAAAAATCTTGATTATTGTTCTTTTGCCGTAAAAAGTTAAGAGCATTCACTTAGGGTGTGGAAGAAATAAGTTGGGGAGAACGAAAAAGAATTGGTAAGTACCACAGCTTTTGAAAATGAAAAGAAAAACCGAGCAAGCATAGAAAAATATATGTATAGAAAATGTAGAAAATAAACATCTGTTTTGTATATTTGATGTGAAAGAAAAGAACAAAAATAGAAAGAATGAAAAAAAAAAATGAATGCTTGCTTGGAAGAAAAAAAAATTGTAGTGAGAAATAAGAATTGAGTTGTGGAATATGTGTTGTGAAGGTTACAAATAAGAAACAAAGGAAACAAAGTCGAGTAGTGTGAATATTACTGTGAATGCCTCTTTTGCATCGGCACTTTCGTTTCAATGGCCTTAGAAATGACCCTTGTTTGTTAACCCGACCAAGCTTCAACCGAAAAGCCCTTAGTGATCTTTTTGTTTCCACAGTACAATTTATAATTGTTAGACATTGTATGAATCTGTTTGATTTCTTCATTATTTGTTAGAGAGTGAGATTATTCCCGCGGTTGCAAACGCGTTAAATCTTCAATCCTTATTCGAAGAGGAGAGATAGGGTGATTCATTCAGAATAGCATTGTTGTAGATAGATATATATTTTGCATTGCTATTTAAGTTTTAGTTCTTATGTATTATTTTATTCAAAACCGTTGGAAACGTGTATTTGCGGATTTCGCTTGTGTTTGAGCCGTTTATCCAACTTCGGAAAAACCGTTTTCTTAAAAGCAAATCCTCTTGTTCTTCAAAGAGGCATACTTTGCTTGAGGACAAGCAAGAATCTAGTTGGGGAGAGTTGTTAGATGCCCAAAAGTCTTTTTTTGACCTATCATATGTGGGCATCTTTCACTCTTATACCTTGCTAATGTGGTCTAAACCACATTCATTTTACATGGAATGCATTACATTGATAAACAAGCTTGGTGCCTTTGATGTGTGTGTTATTGTGCAGGAAAGGCATGAATTAATTGATAAGGAAGACACAACAAAATTGGCAAAGGAACCAAAGCAAACAAGCATTCTATCTGCCAGCTCGCTAGGCGAGGATGTGGCGAAGCAAAACCTTCGCTAGGCGAGCTCCTGGCGAAAGGCTCCAGTAAATTGGTTAATTAATTCGCTAGGCGAACTGAAGGCGAAGTGGCAGCGAATTCAGTCTGTTTTGGTGAAAAGAGCAGCCAGCACTAGCTCGCTAGGCGAGGCTCTAGCGAGTCCCCAGCGAGCATTCCAGTAGCAAAACCTCTCAACCTCGCTGGGGCGAAGGTTGAAGCGAGTTCTTCGCTAGGCGAAGGTCTGTTCGCTAGGCGAACATGACAGTTCCACAGGCCCAGTTTTCTCTGGGCGCAGGGGCATTTTGTGCCCATTTTTGGCCTTCGCTAGGCGAGCCATTCTGCTCGCCTAGCGAACGTGACAGTTCTGCACTTGTCTATAAGTAGCAGGTGCCACTTTTTGTGCCCATACCACTTTTTACCAACTTTTCCATTTTTTGTACTTTCTCTTAGATATTTTACAGTGTTGTTTGGAGGGATTTTTTTATGCCCTAATTTCATTTCTATTCATCTAGCAACCATCTTCCACAAAAAGAAGGTGGATTCCCATCCAACTTCGATCATTCGACTTGGATGTTGATCAACCCTCTTTTCTTACTTGCCGACCAAGCTACCATGAAAATGAGTAGCTAAGTCTCCATTTGTCAAGGTTAGATGTAGGTGATTTCCAAGCTTTGTGTGTAAATGTAAGGATCCTCATATGTAAACTCTTTAACGGTAAATATATGATGAAAACTTTGTTTCTATTTAAAACTCTTTGTGTTGGTATTTGATCGAGAGATGTTTACCGATTCTTGACCTAGGTTTTCATCCAAACTTGTTTGTTAGCTAGAGATAGTAACGAATGATTTTGTTCACCATAAGGTTGAACCAAAACGTTGCCTTTTTGATTGTGTTCGAGAGAAACAATGGATCAAAATGACAAAACTCACAATGGGTGTTCGAGAGAAACGCATTGAGAGGACTTTGTGAAATTATTTATCATCTAAAGGAGTTTATAATATTGTTGACCGTGCAAAAACATGCAAAGCAAATGTAATCATTGAAACCTAACTCTGACAATATTTCTCATATTAATCAAAACGTAACTTTTACCGCAATTAATTACTTTGTATGCAAGATAACTTGATTAAAACCCAAAACCCTAGTGTTACTTTAAGTTAAGATTAATTCAACCATTGAACGGCAGTGATATCTTACAATCTCTGTGGATACGATAACAAAACCCGACACTTAAAAACTGTCTTTCAACACTCACACTTTATATAACCATTCATGAAGGTCACCAATAAACTCCTAGATAAAATTCTCTATTTTATATTGAATTTGTAGTCAAGAAAGGGAGCGAGTATGACTTGTGAATGAGTATGTATCGGTTGGACGATGATTTTGGTATTTAAATATTCCAAGTGTTGTTAATTTTTCACTATTGATTGGACGTTTATTATTTTGTCTTTGTAAGGAGTTGAACTCGTGACCTCTAATAGAGAATAATTAATGCATTTGACCTTTTGAAAATGAGTTAGGGAGGTGCCAAATAGGATAATGGGATGACGTGGCACAAATAAATTGGAAAAGTTGGCATGTGTCCTGATATAATTTGTTGCTTCAGATTTAATATATTATATAGATATATAGATATCGATCTACTATATATGTACAATTTGTTCCAAGAGAGACCCAAAAGTTGTATTTTTATAATTGTTACTACATAATCGATTATCTATTTTTTTGTTTGCGATTTAAGTATTGATAATGTTATCACTTTTATTAAGAGACTAAAAATTGTTTTCATTTTCATAGGACTTAAATAAGTTCTTAAATTTTTTTATCGACTTTCAATAGAGAATAAATATTGCATTTCTTTTGTCTTTGCAAGAAGTTGAACTCGTGACCTCTACCGGACAATAACTAATATATTTAACCTTTTGAAAATAAGTTTAGGGAGGTGCCACATATGATAATGGGATGATGTGGCAAAAATAAATTAGAAAAGTTAGCATGTGTCAGGACATAATTTGCCGGTTCAGATTTAATATATTTATTCTCTATTTAGATTTAAGTATTGATAATGTTATCACTTTAATTAAAAGACTAAAAATGGTTTTCATTTTCATACGAATTAAATTAATTTTAAAATTAATTTTATCGACTTCCAATAGAAAATAAATATTGTAATTTTTTTTGTCTTTGCGAGAAGTAGAACTCGTAACCTCTATTGGAGAATAACTAATGTATTTGATCTTTTGAAAATGAGTTTAGGGAGGTGGCACATATGCCAACGTGATGATGTGACACTAATAAATTAGAAAACTTAGCATTTGTCATGATATAATTTGCCATTTCAGATTTAATATATTACTAGATAAAGTTCTCTATTTTATATTGATTTTGTAGTCTAGAAAGGGAGTGAGTATGACTGTTGAATGAGTCTCTATCGGTTGGACAATTATTTTGGTATTTAAATATGCTAGGAGTATTTCATTTTTACTATCGATTGGACGATTATTGTTTTATCTTTGCAAAGAGTTGAACTCATAACCACTAATAGAGAATAAATAATGCATTTGACGTTTTGAAAATGAGTTTAGGGCGGTGCCACATAGGACAATGGGATGATGTCGGACAAATAAATTAGAAAAGCTAGTATGTGTCGTGATATAATTTGTTGCTTCAGATTTCATAAATTATATAGATATGTGTCTCGATCAACTATATATGTACAATTTGTATAACAATGCAACATTATATAATGAATGGATAAGTTTTAAAAAAAAATTTATAAGAGTGTCACATCATAATCTTTAATATTCTAACATGTAAGAGAATGAGTTGTCAAGAAAATAGTATGTAACTCAATTTTAATATCGTTTATTCTTTTTATGATGTTAAAGAAAACAAAATTTTAATTTTAGTCTTTAGATTCCTAAATATTTTTTGTTTTTACGAAAATTGAACTTGTGACTTTCAATAGAGAATAAATATTGATTTTTTTGTGTTTGCAAGGAGTTGAACTCGTGACCTCTAAGACAGAATCACTAATGCATTTGACCTTTTAAAATCAATTTAGAAAGGTATCACATAGGACAATGGAAAGATGTGGAACAAATAAATTAGAAAAATTAGCACATGTCGTGATATAAGCCGCTACTTCAGATTTAATATATTACTAGAGAGAGACTCGCGCGATGCACATGGCGAATATGAATTTTGGATGTAGTATTATAAAATGTAGATTTTGATTTTGTTTATTATAAAAAATTTGTAATTGAGACGATACTATAAACATATTAAAAAGAGATAGTAAAAGTTAAAGTGAAGATAAATATGTTAGAATCATAGATATGCAAATAAGACATCACAATTGAATTTTAAAACGTAAAATAAGTGTAATGAATTTCAATAATTTTTTTTAATATTTCCTTTCCTTTTTTTCAACATCTCTGAGAATATTTGTTCTTCATTATTTGGTGGACGTAAAACACTTCACATTCAAACTACTCACACTTTATATAACCATTCATGAAGGTCACCATTAAACTCCTAGATAAAATTCTCTATTTTATATTGAATTTGTAGTCAAGAAAGGGAGCGAGTATGACTTGTGAATGAGTATGTATCGGTTGGACAATGATTTTGGTATTTAAATATTCCAAGTGTTGTTATTTTTCACTATTGATTGGACGTTTATTATTTTGTCTTTGCAAGGAGTTGAACTCGTGACCTCTAATAGAGAATAATTAATGCATTTAACCTTTTGAAAATGAGTTAGGGAGGTGCCACATAGGATAATGGGATGACGTGGCACAAATAAATTGGAAAAGTTGGCATGTGTCCTGATATAATTTGTTGCTTCAGATTTAATATATTATATAGATATATAGATATCGATCTACTATATATGTACAATTTGTTCTAAGAGAGGCCCAAAAGTTGTATTTTTATAATTGTTACTACATAATCGATTATCTATTTTTTTGTTTGCGATTTAAGTATTGATAATATTATCACTTTTATTAAGAGACTAAAAATTGTTTTCATTTTCATAGGACTTAAATAAGTTCTTATATTTTTTTATCGACTTTCAATAGAGAATAAATATTGCATTTCTTTTGTCTTTGCAAGAAGTTGAACTCGTGACCTCTACCGGACAATAACTAATATATTTAACCTTTTGAAAATAAGTTTAGGGAGGTGCCACATATGATAATGGGATGATGTGGCACAAATAAATTAGAAAAGTTAGCATGTGTCAGGACATAATTTGCCGGTTCAGATTTAATATATTTATTCTCTATTTAGATTTAAGTATTGATAATGTTATCACTTTAATTAAAAGACTAAAAATGGTTTTCATTTTCATACGAATTAAATTAATTTTAAAATTAATTTTATCGACTTCCAATAGAAAATAAATATTGTAATTTTTTTTGTCTTTGCGAGAATTAGAACTCGTAACCTCTATTGGAGAATAACTAATGTATTTGATCTTTTGAAAATGAGTTTAGGGAGGTGGCACATATGCCAATATGATGATGTGACACTAATAAATTAGAAAACTTAGCATTTGTCATGATATAATTTGCCACTTCAGATTTAATATATTACTTGATAAAGTTCTCTATTTTATATTAATTTTGTAGTCTAGAAAGGGAGTGAGTATGACTGTTGAATGAGTCTCTATCGGTTGGACAATGATTTTGGTATTTAAATATGCTAGGAGTATTTCATTTTTACTATCGATTGGACGATAATTGTTTTATCTTTGCAAAGAGTTGAACTCATAACCACTAATAGAGAATAAATAATGCATTTGACGTTTTGAAAATGAGTTTAGGGCGGTGCCACATAGGACAACGGGATGATGTCGGACAAATAAATTAGAAAAGCTAGTATGTGTCGTGATATAATTTGTTGCTTCAGATTTCATAAATTATATAGATATGTGTCTCGATCAACTATATATGTACAATTTGTATAACAATGCAACATTATATATTGAATGGATAAGTTTAAAAAAAAAATTTATAAGAGTGTCACATCATAATCTTTAATATTCTAACATGTAAGAGAATGAGTTGTCAAGAAAATAGTATGTAACTCAATTTTAATATCGTTTATTCTTTTTATGATGTTAAAGAAAAAAAAATTTTAATTTTAGTCTTTAGATTCCTAAATATTTTTTGTTTTTACGAAAATTGAACTTGTGACTTTCAATAGAGAATAAATATTGATTTTTTTGTGTTTGCAAAGAGTTGAACTCGTGACCTCTAAGACAGAATCACTAATGCATTTGACCTTTTGAAAATCAATTTAGAAAGGTATCACATAGGACAATGGAAAGATGTGGAACAAATAAATTAGAAAAATTAGCACATGTCGTGATATAAGCCGCTACTTCAGATTTAATATATTACTAGAGAGAGACTCGCGCGATGCACATGGCGAATATGAATTTTGGATGTAGTATTATAAAATGTAGATTTTGATTTTGTTTATTATAAAAAATTTGTAATTGAGACGATACTATAAACATATTAAAAAGAGATAGTAAAAATTTAAGTGAAGATCAATATGTTTGAATCATAGATATGCAAATAAGACATCACAATTGAATTTTAAAACGTAAAATAAGTGTAATGAATTTCAATAATTTTTTTAAATATTTCCTTTCCTTTTTTTCAACATCTCTGAGAATATTTGTTCTTCATTATTTCGTGGACGTAAAACACTTCACTTTCAAACTACTCACACTTTATATAACCATTCATGAAGGTCACCATTAAACTCCTAGATAAAATTCTCTATTTTATATTGAATTTGTAGTCAAGAAAGGGAGCGAGTATGACTTGTGAATGAGTATGTATCGGTTGGACGATGATTTTGGTATTTAAATATTCCAAGTGTTGTTATTTTTCACTATTGATTGGACGTTTATTATTTTGTCTTTGCAAGGAGTTGAACTCGTGACCTCTAATAGAGAATAATTAATGCATTTGACCTTTTGAAAATGAGTTAGGGAGGTGCCACATAGGATAATGGGATGACGTGGCACAAATAAATTGGAAAAGTTGGCATGTGTCCTGATATAATTTGTTGCTTCAGATTTAATATATTATATAGATATATAGATATCGATCTACTATATATGTACAATTTGTTCTAAGAGAGGCCCAAAAGTTGTATTTTTATAATTGTTACTACATAATCGATTATCTATTTTTTTGTTTGCGATTTAAGTATTGATAATGTTATCACTTTTATTAAGAGACTAAAAATTGTTTTCATTTTCATAGGACTTAAATAAGTTCTTAAATTTTTTTTATCGACTTTCAATAGAGAATAAATATTGCATTTCTTTTGTCTTTGCAAGAAGTTGAACTCGTGACCTCTACCGGACAATAACTAATATATTTAACCTTTTGAAAATAAGTTTAGGGAGGTGCCACATATGATAATGGGATGATGTGGCACAAATAAATTAGAAAAGTTAGCATGTGTCAGGACATAATTTGCCGATTCTGATTTAATATATTTATTCTCTATTTAGATTTAAGTATTGATAATGTTATCACTTTAATTAAAAGACTAAAAATGGTTTTCATTTTCATACGAATTAAATTAAATTTAAAATTAATTTTATCGACTTCCAATAGAAAATAAATATTGTAATTTTTTTTGTCTTTGCGAGAAGTAGAACTCGTAACCTCTATTGGAGAATAACTAATGTATTTGATCTTTTGAAAAAGAGTTTAGGGAGGTGGCACATATGCCAATATGATGATGTGACACTAATAAATTAGAAAACTTAGCATTCGTCATGATATAATTTGCCACTTCAGATTTAATATATTACTAGATAAAGTTCTCTATTTTATATTGATTTTGTAGTCTAGAAAGGGAGTGAGTATGACTGTTGAATGAGTCTCTATCGGTTGGACAATGATTTTGGTATTTAAATATGCTAGGAGTATTTCATTTTTACTATCGATTGGACGATAATTGTTTTATCTTTGCAAAGAGTTGAACTCATAACCACTAATAGAGAATAAATAATGCATTTGACGTTTTGAAAATGAGTTTAGGGCGGTGCCACATAGGACAACGGGATGATGTCGGACAAATAAATTAGAAAAGCTAGTATGTGTCGTGATATAATTTGTTGCTTCAGATTTCATAAATTATATAGATATGTGTCTCGATCAACTATATATGTACAATTTGTATAACAATGCAACATTATATATTGAATGGATAAGTTTAAAAAAAAAATTATAAGAGTGTCACATCATAATCTTTAATATTCTAACATGTAAGAGAATGAGTTGTCAAGAAAATAGTATGTAACTCAATTTTAATATCGTTTATTCTTTTTATGATGTTAAAGAAAACAAAATTTTAATTTTAGTCTTTAGATTCCTAAATATTTTTTGTTTTTACGAAAATTGAACTTGTGACTTTCAATAGAGAATATATATTGATTTTTTTGTGTTTGCAAAGAGTTGAACTCGTGACCTCTAAGACAGAATCACTAATGCATTTGACCTTTTGAAAATCAATTTAGAAAGGTATCACATAGGACAATGGAAAGATGTGGGACAAATAAATTAGAAAAATTAGCACATGTCGTGATATAAGCCGCTACTTCAGATTTAATATATTACTAGAGAGAGACTCGCGCGATGCACATGGCGAATATGAATTTTGGATGTAGTATTATAAAATGTAGATTTTGATTTTGTTTATTATAAAAAATTTGTAATTGAGACGATACTATAAACATATTAAAAAGAGATAGTAAAAATTTAAGTGAAGATCAATATGTTTGAATCATAGATATGCAAATAAGACATCACAATTGAATTTTAAAACGTAAAATAAGTGTAATGAATTTCAATAATTTTTTTTAATATTTCCTTTCCTTTTTTTCAACATCTCTGAGAATATTTGTTCTTCATTATTTCGTGGACGTAAAACACGTCACTTTCAAACTACTCACACTTTATATAACCATTCATGAAGGTCACCATTAAACTCCTAGATAAAATTCTCTATTTTATATTGAATTTGTAGTCAAGAAAGGGAGCGAGTATGACTTGTGAATGAGTATGTATCGGTTGGACGATGATTTTGGTATTTAAATATTCCAAGTGTTGTTATTTTTCACTATTGATTGGACGTTTATTATTTTGTCTTTGCAAGGAGTTGAACTCGTGACCTCTAATAGAGAATAATTAATGCATTTGACCTTTTGAAAATGAGTTAGGGAGGTGCCACATAGGATAATGGGATGACGTGGCACAAATAAATTGGAAAAGTTGGCATGTGTCCTGATATAATTTGTTGCTTTAGATTTAATATATTATATAGATATATAGATATCGATCTACTATATATGTACAATTTGTTCTAAGAGAGGCCCAAAAGTTGTATTTTTATAATTGTTACTACATAATCGATTATCTATTTTTTTGTTTGCGATTTAAGTATTGATAATGTTATCACTTTTATTAAGAGACTAAAAATTGTTTTCATTTTCATAGGACTTAAATAAGTTCTTAAATTTTTTTTATCGACTTTCAATAGAGAATAAATATTGCATTTCTTTTGTCTTTGCAAGAAGTTGAACTCGTGACCTCTACCGGACAATAACTAATATATTTAACCTTTTGAAAATAAGTTTAGGGAGGTGCCACATATGATAATGGGATGATGTGGCACAAATAAATTAGAAAAGTTAGCATGTGTCAGGACATAATTTGCCGATTCAGATTTAATATATTTATTCTCTATTTAGATTTAAGTATTGATAATGTTATCACTTTAATTAAAAGACTAAAAATGGTTTTCATTTTCATACGAATTAAATTAATTTTAAAATTAATTTTATCGACTTCCAATAGAAAATAAATATTGTAATTTTTTTTGTCTTTGCGAGGAGTAGAACTCGTAACCTCTATTGGAGAATAACTAATGTATTTGATCTTTTGAAAATGAGTTTAGGGAGGTGGCACATATGCCAATGTGATGATGTGACACTAATAAATTAGAAAACTTAGCATTTGTCATGATATAATTTGCCACTTCAGATTTAATATATTACTAGATAAAGTTCTCTATTTTATATTGATTTTGTAGTCTAGAAAGGGAGTGAGTATGACTGTTGAATGAGTCTCTATCGGTTGGACAATGATTTTGGTATTTAAATATGCTAGGAGTATTTCATTTTACTATCGATTGGACGATTATTGTTTTATCTTTGCAAAGAGTTGAACTGATAACCTCTAATACAGAATAAATAATGCATTTGACGTTTTGAAAATGAGTTTAGGGCGGTGTCACATAGGACAACGGGATGATGTCGGACAAATAAATTAGAAAAGCTAGTATGTGTCGTGATATAATTTGTTGCTTCAGATTTCATAAATTATAAAGATATGTGTCTCGATCAACTATATATGTACAATTTGTATAACAATGCAACATTATATATTGAATGGATAAGTTTTAAAAAAAAAATTATAAGAGTGTCACATCATAATCTTTAATACTCTAACGTGTAAGAGAATGAGTTGTCAAGAAAATAGTATGTAACTCAATTTTAATATCGTTTATTCTTTTTATGATGTTAAAGAAAACAAAATTTTAATTTTAGTCTTTAGATTCCTAAATATTTTTGTTTTTACGAAAATTGAACTTGTGACTTTCAATAGAGAATAAATATTGATTTTTTTGTGTTTGCAAGGAGTTGAACTCGTGACCTCTAAGAGAGAATCACTAATGCATTTGACCTTTTGAAAATCAATTTAGAAAGGTATCACATAGGACAATGGAAAGATGTGGGGCAAATAAATTAGAAAAATTAGCACATGTCGTGATATAAGCCGCTACTTCAGATTTAATATATTACTAGAGAGAGACCCGCGCGATGCACATGGCGAATATGAATTTTGGATGTAGTATTATAAAATGTAGATTTTGATTTTGTTTATTATAAAAAATTTGTAATTGAGACGATACTATAAACATATTAAAAAGAGATAGTAAAAGTTTAATTGAAGATAAATATGTTTGAATCATAGATATGCAAATAAGACATCACAATTGAATTTTAAAACGTAAAATAAGTGTAATGAATTTCAATAATTTTTTTTAATATTTCCTTTCCTTTTTTTCAACATCTCTGAGAATATTTGTTCTTCATTATTTCGTGGACGTAAAACACTTCACATTCAAACTACTCACACTTTATATAACCATTCATGAAGGTCACCATTAAACTCCTAGATAAAATTCTCTATTTTATATTGAATTTGTAGTCAAGAAAGTGGTTGTTAATGGCGTTGAAGTCACTAAATTCTGAGGAGTCGGTCTCAATTTAGATCTAATTGCTCCACATATAGTTCCTCTAATTATATGTTCTAAACGAACGAGAGCCAATCCAAATTGATCTTGTAAGAGATCTGCTACGGAACGAATACGTTTATTTTTCAAATGATTCATATCGTCAAGTGTACCCATTCCAAATTTCATTCGAATCAAATGATCTGCAGCTGTCAATATATCTCGCGGTAACAAAAATGTATTGTTCTCAGGTATATTAATATTTAGCCTTAGGTTCATATTTCGCCGACCAATTCCTCCTAATTCACATCTTTGTTGAAAAAATTTTGTTTGTAATTCCGTACATAAAGATTCAGGAAATATGGGATCTCCGCCTACACAAGCAAATTGTCGATAAATCTCCAAAATGGCATTTTCTTTTGACCCTATTTTTTTTTCCTCCTTTTCATTGAGGAAAGACAAGAAAATTTCGGGAGCGAGTATGACTTGTGAATAGGTATGTATCGGTTGGACGATGATTTTGGTATTTAAATATTCCAAGTGTTGTTATTTTTCACTATTGATTGGACGTTTATTATTTTGTCTTTGCAAGGAGTTGAACCCGTGACCTCTAATAGAGAATAATTAATGCATTTGACCTTTTGAAAATGAGTTAGGTAGGTGCCACATAGGATAATGGGATGACGTGGCACAAATAAGTTGGAAAAGTTGGCATGTGTCCTGATATAATTTGTTGCTTCAGATTTAATATATTATATAGATATATAGATATCGATCTACTATATATGTACAATTTGTTCTAAGATAGGCCCAAAAGTTGTATTTTTATAATTGTTACTACATAATCGATTATCTATTTTTTTGTTTGCGATTTAAGTATTGATAATGTTATCACTTTTATTAAGAGACTAAAAATTGTTTTCATTTTCATAGGACTTAAATAAGTTCTTAAATTTTTTTTATCGACTTTCAATAGAGAATAAATATTTCATTTCTTTTGTCTTTGCAAGAAGTTGAACTCGTGACCTCTACCGGATAATAACTAATATATTTAACCTTTTGAAAATAAGTTTAGGGAGGTGCCACATATGATAATGGGATGATGTGGCACAAATAAATTAGAAAAGTTAGCATGTGTCAGGACATAATTTGCCGGTTCAGATTTAATATATTTATTCTCTATTTAGATTTAAGTATTGATAATGTTATCACTTTAATTAAAAGACTAAAAACGGTTTTCATTTTCATACGAATTAAATTAATTTTAAAATTAATTTTATCGACTTCCAATAGAAAATAAATATTGTAATTTTTTTTGTCTTTGCGAGGAGTAGAACTCGTAACCTCTATTGGAGAATAACTAATGTATTTGATCTTTTGAAAATGAGTTTAGGGAGGTGGCACATATGCTAATGTGATGATGTGACACTAATAAATTAGAAAACTTAGCATTTGTCATGATATAATTTGCCACTTCAGATTTAATATATTACTAGATAAAGTTCTCTATTTTATATTGATTTTGTAGTCTAGAAAGGGAGTGAGTATGACTGTTGAATGAGTCTCTATCGGTTGGACAATGATTTTGGTATTTAAATATGCTAGGAGTATTTCATTTTACTATCGATTGGACGATTATTGTTTTATCTTTGCAAAGAGTTGAACTGATAACCTCTAATACAGAATAAATAATGCATTTGACGTTTTGAAAATGAGTTTAGGGCGGTGTCACATAGGACAACGGGATGATGTCGGACAAATAAATTAGAAAAGCTAGTATGTGTCGTGATATAATTTGTTGCTTCAGATTTCATAAATTATAAAGATATGTGTCTCGATCAACTATATATGTACAATTTGTATAACAATGCAACATTATATATTGAATGGATAAGTTTTAAAAAAAAATCATAAGAGTGTCACATCATAATCTTTAATACTCTAACGTGTAAGAGAATGAGTTGTCAAGAAAATAGTATGTAACTCAATTTTAATATCGTTTATTCTTTTTATGATGTTAAAGAAAACAAAATTTTAATTTTAGTCTTTAGATTCCTAAATATTTTTGTTTTTACGAAAATTGAACTTGTGACTTTCAATAGAGAATAAATATTGATTTTTTTGTGTTTGCAAGGAGTTGAACTCGTGACCTCTAAGAGAGAATCACTAATGCATTTGACCTTTTGAAAATCAATTTAGAAAGGTATCACATAGGACAATGGAAAGATGTGGGGCAAATAAATTAGAAAAATTAGCACATGTCGTGATATAAGCCGCTACTTCAGATTTAATATATTACTAGAGAGAGACCCGCGCGATGCACATGGCGAATATGAATTTTGGATGTAGTATTATAAAATGTAGATTTTGATTTTGTTTATTATAAAAAAATTGTAATTGAGACGATACTATAAACATATTAAAAAGAGATAGTAAAAGTTTAATTGAAGATAAATATGTTTGAATCATAGATATGCAAATAAGACATCACAATTGAATTTTAAAACGTAAAATAAGTGTAATGAATTTCAATAATTTTTTTTAATATTTCCTTTCCTTTTTTTCAACATCTCTGAGAATATTTGTTCTTCATTATTTCGTGGACGTAAAACACTTCACATTCAAACTACTCACACTTTATATAACCATTCATGAAGGTCACCATTAAACTCCTAGATAAAATTCTCTATTTTATATTGAATTTGTAGTCAAGAAAGTGGTTGTTAATGGCGTTGAAGTCACTAAATTCTGAGGAGTCGGTCTCAATTTAGATCTAATTGCTCCACATATAGTTCCTCTAATTATATGTTCTAAACGAACGAGAGCCAATCCAAATTGATCTTGTAAGAGATCTGCTACGGAACGAATACGTTTATTTTTCAAATGATTCATATCGTCAAGTGTACCCATTCCAAATTTCATTCGAATCAAATGATCTGCAGCTGTCAATATATCTCGCGGTAACAAAAATGTATTGTTCTCAGGTATATTAATATTTAGCCTTAGGTTCATATTTCGCCGACCAATTCCTCCTAATTCACATCTTTGTTGAAAAAATTTTGTTTGTAATTCCGTACATAAAGATTCAGGAAATATGGGATCTCCGCCTACACAAGCAAATTGTCGATAAATCTCCAAAATGGCATTTTCTTTTGACCCTATTTTTTTTTCCTCCTTTTCATTGAGGAAAGACAAGAAAATTTCGGGAGCGAGTATGACTTGTGAATAGGTATGTATCGGTTGGACGATGATTTTGGTATTTAAATATTCCAAGTGTTGTTATTTTTCACTATTGATTGGACGTTTATTATTTTGTCTTTGCAAGGAGTTGAACCCGTGACCTCTAATAGAGAATAATTAATGCATTTGACCTTTTGAAAATGAGTTAGGTAGGTGCCACATAGGATAATGGGATGACGTGGCACAAATAAATTGGAAAAGTTGGCATGTGTCCTGATATAATTTGTTGCTTCAGATTTAATATATTATATAGATATATAGATATCGATCTACTATATATGTACAATTTGTTCTAAGATAGGCCCAAAAGTTGTATTTTTATAATTGTTACTACATAATCGATTATCTATTTTTTTGTTTGCGATTTAAGTATTGATAATGTTATCACTTTTATTAAGAGACTAAAAATTGTTTTCATTTTCATAGGACTTAAATAAGTTCTTAAATTTTTTTTATCGACTTTCAATAGAGAATAAATATTGCATTTCTTTTGTCTTTGCAAGAAGTTGAACTCGTGACCTCTACCGGATAATAACTAATATATTTAACCTTTTGAAAATAAGTTTAGGGAGGTGCCACATATGATAATGGGATGATGTGGCACAAATAAATTAGAAAAGTTAGCATGTGTCAGGACATAATTTGCCGGTTCAGATTTAATATATTTATTCTCTATTTAGATTTAAGTATTGATAATGTTATCACTTTAATTAAAAGACTAAAAACGGTTTTCATTTTCATACGAATTAAATTAATTTTAAAATTAATTTTATCGACTTCCAATAGAAAATAAATATTGTAATTTTTTTTGTCTTTGCGAGGAGTAGAACTCGTAACCTCTATTGGAGAATAACTAATGTATTTGATCTTTTGAAAATGAGTTTAGGGAGGTGGCACATATGCTAATGTGATGATGTGACACTAATAAATTAGAAAACTTAGCATTTGTCATGATATAATTTGCCACTTCAGATTTAATATATTACTAGATAAAGTTCTCTATTTTATATTGATTTTGTAGTCTAGAAAGGGAGTGAGTATGACTGTTGAATGAGTCTCTATCGGTTGGACAATGATTTTGGTATTTAAATATGCTAGGAGTATTTCATTTTACTATCGATTGGACGATTATTGTTTTATCTTTGCAAAGAGTTGAACTGATAACCTCTAATACAGAATAAATAATGCATTTGACGTTTTGAAAATGAGTTTAGGGCGGTGTCACATAGGACAACGGGATGATGTCGGACAAATAAATTAGAAAAGCTAGTATGTGTCGTGATATAATTTGTTGCTTCAGATTTCATAAATTATAAAGATATGTGTCTCGATCAACTATATATGTACAATTTGTATAACAATGCAACATTATATATTGAATGGATAAGTTTTAAAAAAAAAATTATAAGAGTGTCACATCATAATCTTTAATACTCTAACGTGTAAGAGAATGAGTTGTCAAGAAAATAGTATGTAACTCAATTTTAATATCGTTTATTCTTTTTATGATGTTAAAGAAAACAAAATTTTAATTTTAGTCTTTAGATTCCTAAATATTTTTGTTTTTACGAAAATTGAACTTGTGACTTTCAATAGAGAATAAATATTGATTTTTTTGTGTTTGCAAGGAGTTGAACTCGTGACCTCTAAGAGAGAATCACTAATGCATTTGACCTTTTGAAAATCAATTTAGAAAGGTATCACATAGGACAATGGAAAGATGTGGGACAAATAAATTAGAAAAATTAGCACATGTCGTGATATAAGCCGCTACTTCAGATTTAATATATTACTAGAGAGAGACCCGCGCGATGCACATGGCGAATATGAATTTTGGATGTAGTATTATAAAATGTAGATTTTGATTTTGTTTATTATAAAAAATTTGTAATTGAGACGATACTATAAACATATTAAAAAGAGATAGTAAAAGTTTAATTGAAGATAAATATGTTTGAATCATAGATATGCAAATAAGACATCACAATTGAATTTTAAAACGTAAAATAAGTGTAATGAATTTCAATAATTTTTTTTAATATTTCCTTTCCTTTTTTTCAACATCTCTGAGAATATTTGTTCTTCATTATTTCGTGGACGTAAAACACTTCACATTCAAACTACTCACACTTTATATAACCATTCATGAAGGTCACCATTAAACTCCTAGATAAAATTCTCTATTTTATATTGAATTTGTAGTCAAGAAAGTGGTTGTTAATGGCGTTGAAGTCACTAAATTCTGAGGAGTCGGTCTCAATTTAGATCTAATTGCTCCACATATAGTTCCTCTAATTATATGTTCTAAACGAACGAGAGCCAATCCAAATTGATCTTGTAAGAGATCTGCTACGGAACGAATACGTTTATTTTTCAAATGATTCATATCGTCAAGTGTACCCATTCCAAATTTCATTCGAATCAAATGATCTGCAGCTGTCAATATATCTCGCGGTAACAAAAATGTATTGTTCTCAGGTATATTAATATTTAGCCTTAGGTTCATATTTCGCCGACCAATTCCTCCTAATTCACATCTTTGTTGAAAAAATTTTGTTTGTAATTCCGTACATAAAGATTCAGGAAATATGGGATCTCCGCCTACACAAGCAAATTGTCGATAAATCTCCAAAATGGCATTTTCTTTTGACCCTATTTTTTTTTCCTCCTTTTCATTGAGGAAAGACAAGAAAATTTCGGGAGCGAGTATGACTTGTGAATAGGTATGTATCGGTTGGACGATGATTTTGGTATTTAAATATTCCAAGTGTTGTTATTTTTCACTATTGATTGGACGTTTATTATTTTGTCTTTGCAAGGAGTTGAACCCGTGACCTCTAATAGAGAATAATTAATGCATTTGACCTTTTGAAAATGAGTTAGGTAGGTGCCACATAGGATAATGGGATGACGTGGCACAAATAAATTGGAAAAGTTGGCATGTGTCCTGATATAATTTGTTGCTTCAGATTTAATATATTATATAGATATATAGATATCGATCTACTATATATGTACAATTTGTTCTAAGATAGGCCCAAAAGTTGTATTTTTATAATTGTTACTACATAATCGATTATCTATTTTTTTGTTTGCGATTTAAGTATTGATAATGTTATCACTTTTATTAAGAGACTAAAAATTGTTTTCATTTTCATAGGACTTAAATAAGTTCTTAAATTTTTTTTATCGACTTTCAATAGAGAATAAATATTGCATTTCTTTTGTCTTTGCAAGAAGTTGAACTCGTGACCTCTACCGGATAATAACTAATATATTTAACCTTTTGAAAATAAGTTTAGGGAGGTGCCACATATGATAATGGGATGATGTGGCACAAATAAATTAGAAAAGTTAGCATGTGTCAGGACATAATTTGCCGGTTCAGATTTAATATATTTATTCTCTATTTAGATTTAAGTATTGATAATGTTATCACTTTAATTAAAAGACTAAAAACGGTTTTCATTTTCATACGAATTAAATTAATTTTAAAATTAATTTTATCGACTTCCAATAGAAAATAAATATTGTAATTTTTTTTGTCTTTGCGAGGAGTAGAACTCGTAACCTCTATTGGAGAATAACTAATGTATTTGATCTTTTGAAAATGAGTTTAGGGAGGTGGCACATATGCTAATGTGATGATGTGACACTAATAAATTAGAAAACTTAGCATTTGTCATGATATAATTTGCCACTTCAGATTTAATATATTACTAGATAAAGTTCTCTATTTTATATTGATTTTGTAGTCTAGAAAGGGAGTGAGTATGACTGTTGAATGAGTCTCTATCGGTTGGACAATGATTTTGGTATTTAAATATGCTAGGAGTATTTCATTTTACTATCGATTGGACGATTATTGTTTTATCTTTGCAAAGAGTTGAACTGATAACCTCTAATACAGAATAAATAATGCATTTGACGTTTTGAAAATGAGTTTAGGGCGGTGTCACATAGGACAACGGGATGATGTCGGACAAATAAATTAGAAAAGCTAGTATGTGTCGTGATATAATTTGTTGCTTCAGATTTCATAAATTATAAAGATATGTGTCTCGATCAACTATATATGTACAATTTGTATAACAATGCAACATTATATATTGAATGGATAAGTTTTAAAAAAAAAATCATAAGAGTGTCACATCATAATCTTTAATACTCTAACGTGTAAGAGAATGAGTTGTCAAGAAAATAGTATGTAACTCAATTTTAATATCGTTTATTCTTTTTATGATGTTAAAGAAAACAAAATTTTAATTTTAGTCTTTAGATTCCTAAATATTTTTGTTTTTACGAAAATTGAACTTGTGACTTTCAATAGAGAATAAATATTGATTTTTTTGTGTTTGCAAGGAGTTGAACTCGTGACCTCTAAGAGAGAATCACTAATGCATTTGACCTTTTGAAAATCAATTTAGAAAGGTATCACATAGGACAATGGAAAGATGTGGGACAAATAAATTAGAAAAATTAGCACATGTCGTGATATAAGCCGCTACTTCAGATTTAATATATTACTAGAGAGAGACCCGCGCGATGCACATGGCGAATATGAATTTTGGATGTAGTATTATAAAATGTAGATTTTGATTTTGTTTATTATAAAAAATTTGTAATTGAGACGATACTATAAACATATTAAAAAGAGATAGTAAAAGTTTAATTGAAGATAAATATGTTTGAATCATAGATATGCAAATAAGACATCACAATTGAATTTTAAACGTAAAATAAGTGTAATGAATTTCAATAATTTTTTTTAATATTTCCTTTCCTTTTTTTCAACATCTCTGAGAATATTTGTTCTTCATTATTTCGTGGACGTAAAACACTTCACATTCAAACTACTCACACTTTATATAACCATTCATGAAGGTCACCATTAAACTCCTAGATAAAATTCTCTATTTTATATTGAATTTGTAGTCAAGAAAGTGGTTGTTAATGGCGTTGAAGTCACTAAATTCTGAGGAGTCGGTCTCAATTTAGATCTAATTGCTCCACATATAGTTCCTCTAATTATATGTTCTAAACGAACGAGAGCCAATCCAAATTGATCTTGTAAGAGATCTGCTACGGAACGAATACGTTTATTTTTCAAATGATTCATATCGTCAAGTGTACCCATTCCAAATTTCATTCGAATCAAATGATCTGCAGCTGTCAATATATCTCGCGGTAACAAAAATGTATTGTTCTCAGGTATATTAATATTTAGCCTTAGGTTCATATTTCGCCGACCAATTCCTCCTAATTCACATCTTTGTTGAAAAAATTTTGTTTGTAATTCCGTACATAAAGATTCAGGAAATATGGGATCTCCGCCTACACAAGCAAATTGTCGATAAAACTCCAAAATGGCATTTTCTTTTGACCCTATTTTTTTTTCCTCCTTTTCATTGAGGAAAGACAAGAAAATTTCGGGAGCGAGTATGACTTGTGAATAGGTATGTATCGGTTGGACGATGATTTTGGTATTTAAATATTCCAAGTGTTGTTATTTTTCACTATTGATTGGACGTTTATTATTTTGTCTTTGCAAGGAGTTGAACCCGTGACCTCTAATAGAGAATAATTAATGCATTTGACCTTTTGAAAATGAGTTAGGTAGGTGCCACATAGGATAATGGGATGACGTGGCACAAATAAATTGGAAAAGTTGGCATGTGTCCTGATATAATTTGTTGCTTCAGATTTAATATATTATATAGATATATAGATATCGATCTACTATATATGTACAATTTGTTCTAAGATAGGCCCAAAAGTTGTATTTTTATAATTGTTACTACATAATCGATTATCTATTTTTTTGTTTGCGATTTAAGTATTGATAATGTTATCACTTTTATTAAGAGACTAAAAATTGTTTTCATTTTCATAGGACTTAAATAAGTTCTTAAATTTTTTTTATCGACTTTCAATAGAGAATAAATATTTCATTTCTTTTGTCTTTGCAAGAAGTTGAACTCGTGACCTCTACCGGATAATAACTAATATATTTAACCTTTTGAAAATAAGTTTAGGGAGGTGCCACATATGATAATGGGATGATGTGGCACAAATAAATTAGAAAAGTTAGCATGTGTCAGGACATAATTTGCCGGTTCAGATTTAATATATTTATTCTCTATTTAGATTTAAGTATTGATAATGTTATCACTTTAATTAAAAGACTAAAAACGGTTTTCATTTTCATACGAATTAAATTAATTTTAAAATTAATTTTATCGACTTCCAATAGAAAATAAATATTGTAATTTTTTTTGTCTTTGCGAGGAGTAGAACTCGTAACCTCTATTGGAGAATAACTAATGTATTTGATCTTTTGAAAATGAGTTTAGGGAGGTGGCACATATGCTAATGTGATGATGTGACACTAATAAATTAGAAAACTTAGCATTTGTCATGATATAATTTGCCACTTCAGATTTAATATATTACTAGATAAAGTTCTCTATTTTATATTGATTTTGTAGTCTAGAAAGGGAGTGAGTATGACTGTTGAATGAGTCTCTATCGGTTGGACAATGATTTTGGTATTTAAATATGCTAGGAGTATTTCATTTTACTATCGATTGGACGATTATTGTTTTATCTTTGCAAAGAGTTGAACTGATAACCTCTAATACAGAATAAATAATGCATTTGACGTTTTGAAAATGAGTTTAGGGCGGTGTCACATAGGACAACGGGATGATGTCGGACAAATAAATTAGAAAAGCTAGTATGTGTCGTGATATAATTTGTTGCTTCAGATTTCATAAATTATAAAGATATGTGTCTCGATCAACTATATATGTACAATTTGTATAACAATGCAACATTATATATTGAATGGATAAGTTTTAAAAAAAAAATTATAAGAGTGTCACATCATAATCTTTAATACTCTAACGTGTAAGAGAATGAGTTGTCAAGAAAATAGTATGTAACTCAATTTTAATATCGTTTATTCTTTTTATGATGTTAAAGAAAACAAAATTTTAATTTTAGTCTTTAGATTCCTAAATATTTTTGTTTTTACGAAAATTGAACTTGTGACTTTCAATAGAGAATAAATATTGATTTTTTTGTGTTTGCAAGGAGTTGAACTCGTGACCTCTAAGAGAGAATCACTAATGCATTTGACCTTTTGAAAATCAATTTAGAAAGGTATCACATAGGACAATGGAAAGATGTGGGACAAATAAATTAGAAAAATTAGCACATGTCGTGATATAAGCCGCTACTTCAGATTTAATATATTACTAGAGAGAGACCCGCGCGATGCACATGGCGAATATGAATTTTGGATGTAGTATTATAAAATGTAGATTTTGATTTTGTTTATTATAAAAAATTTGTAATTGAGACGATACTATAAACATATTAAAAAGAGATAGTAAAAGTTTAATTGAAGATAAATATGTTTGAATCATAGATATGCAAATAAGACATCACAATTGAATTTTAAAACGTAAAATAAGTGTAATGAATTTCAATAATTTTTTTAATATTTCCTTTCCTTTTTTTCAACATCTCTGAGAATATTTGTTCTTCATTATTTCGTGGACGTAAAACACTTCACATTCAAACTACTCACACTTTATATAACCATTCATGAAGGTCACCATTAAACTCCTAGATAAAATTCTCTATTTTATATTGAATTTGTAGTCAAGAAAGTGGTTGTTAATGGCGTTGAAGTCACTAAATTCTGAGGAGTCGGTCTCAATTTAGATCTAATTGCTCCACATATAGTTCCTCTAATTATATGTTCTAAACGAACGAGAGCCAATCCAAATTGATCTTGTAAGAGATCTGCTACGGAACGAATACGTTTATTTTTCAAATGATTCATATCGTCAAGTGTACCCATTCCAAATTTCATTCGAATCAAATGATCTGCAGCTGTCAATATATCTCGCGGTAACAAAAATGTATTGTTCTCAGGTATATTAATATTTAGCCTTAGGTTCATATTTCGCCGACCAATTCCTCCTAATTCACATCTTTGTTGAAAAAATTTTGTTTGTAATTCCGTACATAAAGATTCAGGAAATATGGGATCTCCGCCTACACAAGCAAATTGTCGATAAAACTCCAAAATGGCATTTTCTTTTGACCCTATTTTTTTTTCCTCCTTTTCATTGAGGAAAGACAAGAAAATTTCGGGAGCGAGTATGACTTGTGAATAGGTATGTATCGGTTGGACGATGATTTTGGTATTTAAATATTCCAAGTGTTGTTATTTTTCACTATTGATTGGACGTTTATTATTTTGTCTTTGCAAGGAGTTGAACCCGTGACCTCTAATAGAGAATAATTAATGCATTTGACCTTTTGAAAATGAGTTAGGTAGGTGCCACATAGGATAATGGGATGACGTGGCACAAATAAATTGGAAAAGTTGGCATGTGTCCTGATATAATTTGTTGCTTCAGATTTAATATATTATATAGATATATAGATATCGATCTACTATATATGTACAATTTGTTCTAAGATAGGCCCAAAAGTTGTATTTTTATAATTGTTACTACATAATCGATTATCTATTTTTTTGTTTGCGATTTAAGTATTGATAATGTTATCACTTTTATTAAGAGACTAAAAATTGTTTTCATTTTCATAGGACTTAAATAAGTTCTTAAATTTTTTTTATCGACTTTCAATAGAGAATAAATATTGCATTTCTTTTGTCTTTGCAAGAAGTTGAACTCGTGACCTCTACCGGATAATAACTAATATATTTAACCTTTTGAAAATAAGTTTAGGGAGGTGCCACATATGATAATGGGATGATGTGGCACAAATAAATTAGAAAAGTTAGCATGTGTCAGGACATAATTTGCCGGTTCAGATTTAATATATTTATTCTCTATTTAGATTTAAGTATTGATAATGTTATCACTTTAATTAAAAGACTAAAAACGGTTTTCATTTTCATACGAATTAAATTAATTTTAAAATTAATTTTATCGACTTCCAATAGAAAATAAATATTGTAATTTTTTTTGTCTTTGCGAGGAGTAGAACTCGTAACCTCTATTGGAGAATAACTAATGTATTTGATCTTTTGAAAATGAGTTTAGGGAGGTGGCACATATGCCAATGTGATGATGTGACACTAATAAATTAGAAAACTTAGCATTTGTCATGATATAATTTGCCACTTCAGATTTAATATATTACTAGATAAAGTTCTCTATTTTATATTGATTTTGTAGTCTAGAAAGGGAGTGAGTATGACTGTTGAATGAGTCTCTATCGGTTGGACAATGATTTTGGTATTTAAATATGCTAGGAGTATTTCATTTTACTATCGATTGGACGATTATTGTTTTATCTTTGCAAAGAGTTGAACTCATAACCTCTAATAGAGAATAAATAATGCATTTGACGTTTTGAAAATGAGTTTAGGGCGGTGCCACATAGGACAACGGGATGATGTCGGACAAATAAATTAGAAAAGCTAGTATGTGTCGTGATATAATTTGTTGCTTCAGATTTCATTAATTATAAAGATATGTGTCTCGATAAACTATATATGTACAATTTGTATAACAATGCAACATTATATATTGAATGGATAAGTTTTAAAAAAAAATTATAAGAGTGTCACATCATAATCTTTAATATTCTAACATGTAAGAGAATGAGTTGTCAAGAAAATAGTATGTAACTCAATTTTAATATCGTTTATTCTTTTTATGATGTTAAAGAAAACAAAATTTTAATTTTAGTCTTTAGATTCCTAAATATTTTTGTTTTTACGAAAATTGAACTTGTGACTTTCAATAGAGAATAAATATTGATTTTTTTGTGTTTGCAAGGAGTTGAACTCGTGACCTCTAAGAGAGAATCACTAATGCATTTGACCTTTTGAAAATCAATTTAGAAAGGTATCACATAGGACAATGGAAAGATGTGGGACAAATAAATTAGAAAAATTAGCACATGTCGTGATATAAGCCGCTACTTCAGATTTAATATATTACTAGAGAGAGACTCGCGCGATGCACATGGCGAATATGAATTTTGGATGTAGTATTATAAAATGTAGATTTTGATTTTGTTTATTATAAAAAATTTGTAATTGAGACGATACTATAAACATATTAAAAAGAGATAGTAAAAGTTTAAGTGAAGATAAATATGTTTGAATCATAGATATGCAAATAAGACATCACAATTGAATTTTAAAACGTAAAATAAGTGTAATGAATTTCAATAATTTTTTTTAATATTTCCTTTCCTTTTTTTCAACATCTCTGAGAATATTTGTTCTTCATTATTTCGTGGACGTAAAACACTTCACATTCAAACTACTCACACTTTATATAACCATTCATGAAGGTCACCATTAAACTCCTAGATAAAATTCTCTATTTTATATTGAATTTGTAGTCAAGAAAGGGAGCGAGTATGACTTGTGAATAGGTATGTATCGGTTGGACGATGATTTTGGTATTTAAATATTCCAAGTGTTGTTATTTTTCACTATTGATTGGACGTTTATTATTTTGTCTTTGCAAGGAGTTGAACCCGTGACCTCTAATAGAGAATAATTAATGCATTTGACCTTTTGAAAATGAGTTAGGGAGGTGCCACATAGGATAATGGGATGACGTGGCACAAATAAATTGGAAAAGTTGGCATGTGTCCTGATATAATTTGTTGCTTCAGATTTAATATATTATATAGATATATAGATATCGATCTACTATATATGTACAATTTGTTCTAAGAGAGGCCCAAAAGTTGTATTTTTATAATTGTTACTACATAATCGATTATCTATTTTTTTGTTTGCGATTTAAGTATTGATAATGTTATCACTTTTATTAAGAGACTAAAAATTGTTTTCATTTTCATAGGACTTAAATAAGTTCTTAAATTTTTTTTATCGACTTTCAATAGAGAATAAATATTGCATTTCTTTTGTCTTTGCAAGAAGTTGAACTCGTGACCTCTACCGGACAATAACTAATATATTTAACCTTTTGAAAATAAGTTTAGGGAGGTGCCACATATGATAATGGGATGATGTGGCACAAATAAATTAGAAAAGTTAGCATGTGTCAGGACATAATTTGCCGGTTCAGATTTAATATATTTATTCTCTATTTAGATTTAAGTATTGATAATGTTATCACTTTAATTAAAAGACTAAAAATGGTTTTCATTTTCATACGAATTAAATTAATTTTAAAATTAATTTTATCGACTTCCAATAGAAAATAAATATTGTAATTTTTTTTGTCTTTGCGAGGAGTAGAACTCGTAACCTCTATTGGAGAATAACTAATGTATTTGATCTTTTGAAAATGAGTTTAGGGAGGTGGCACATATGCCAATGTGATGATGTGACACTAATAAATTAGAAAACTTAGCATTTGTCATGATATAATTTGCCACTTCAGATTTAATATATTACTAGATAAAGTTCTCTATTTTATATTGATTTTGTAGTCTAGAAAGGGAGTGAGTATGACTGTTGAATGAGTCTCTATCGGTTGGACAATGATTTTGGTATTTAAATATGCTAGGAGTATTTCATTTTTACTATCGATTGGACGATTATTGTTTTATCTTTGCAAAGAGTTGAACTCATAACCTCTAATAGAGAATAAATAATGCATTTGACGTTTTGAAAATGAGTTTAGGGCGGTGCCACATAGGACAACGGGATGATGTCGGACAAATAAATTAGAAAAGCTAGTATGTGTCGTGATATAATTTGTTGCTTCAGATTTCATAAATTATATAGATATGTGTCTCGATCAACTATATATGTACAATTTGTATAACAATGCAACATTATATATTGAATGGATAAGTTTTAAAAAAAATTTATAAGAGTGTCACATCATAATCTTTAATATTCTAACATGTAAGAGAATGAGTTGTCAAGAAAATAGTATGTAACTCAATTTTAATATCGTTTATTCTTTTTATGATGTTAAAGAAAACAAAATTTTAATTTTAGTCTTTAGATTCCTAAATATTTTTGTTTTTACGAAAATTGAACTTGTGACTTTCAATAGAGAATAAATATTGATTTTTTTGTGTTTGCAAGGAGTTGAACTCGTGACCTCTAAGAGAGAATCACTAATGCATTTGACCTTTTGAAAATCAATTTAGAAAGGTATCACATAGGACAATGGAAAGATGTGGGACAAATAAATTAGAAAAATTAGCACATGTCGTGATATAAGCCGCTACTTCAGATTTAATATATTACTAGAGAGAGACTCGCGCGATGCACATGGCGAATATGAATTTTGGATGTAGTATTATAAAATGTAGATTTTGATTTTGTTTATTATAAAAAATTGTAATTGAGACGATACTATAAACATATTAAAAAGAGATAGTAAAAGTTTAAGTGAAGATAAATATGTTTGAATCATAGATATGCAAATAAGACATCACAATTGAATTTTAAAACGTAAAATAAGTGTAATGAATTTCAATAATTTTTTTTAATATTTCCTTTCCTTTTTTTCAACATCTCTGAGAATATTTGTTCTTCATTATTTCGTGGACGTAAAACACTTCACATTCAAACTACTCACACTTTATATAACCATTCATGAAGGTCACCATTAAACTCCTAGATAAAATTCTCTATTTTATATTGAATTTGTAGTCAAGAAAGGGAGCGAGTATGACTTGTGAATGAGTATGTATCGGTTGGACGATGATTTTGGTATTTAAATATTCCAAGTGTTGTTATTTTTCACTATTGATTGGACGTTTATTATTTTGTCTTTGCAAGGAGTTGAACTCGTGACCTCTAATAGAGAATAATTAATGCATTTGACCTTTTGAAAATGAGTTAGGGAGGTGCCACATAGGATAATGGGATGACGTGGCACAAATAAATTGGAAAAGTTGGCATGTGTCCTGATATAATTTGTTGCTTCAGATTTAATATATTATATAGATATATAGATATCGATCTACTATATATGTACAATTTGTTCTAAGAGAGGCCCAAAAGTTGTATTTTTATAATTGTTACTACATAATCGATTATCTATTTTTTTGTTTGCGATTTAAGTATTGATAATGTTATCACTTTTATTAAGAGACTAAAAATTGTTTTCATTTTCATAGGACTTAAATAAGTTCTTAAATTTTTTTTATCGACTTTCAATAGAGAATAAATATTGCATTTCTTTTGTCTTTGCAAGAAGTTGAACTCGTGACCTCTACCGGACAATAACTAATATATTTAACCTTTTGAAAATAAGTTTAGGGAGGTGCCACATATGATAATGGGATGATGTGGCACAAATAAATTAGAAAAGTTAGCATGTGTCAGGACATAATTTGCCGGTTCAGATTTAATATATTTATTCTCTATTTAGATTTAAGTATTGATAATGTTATCACTTTAATTAAAAGACTAAAAATGGTTTTCATTTTCATACGAATTAAATTAATTTTAAAATTAATTTTATCGACTTCCAATAGAAAATAAATATTGTAATTTTTTTTGTCTTTGCGAGGAGTAGAACTCGTAACCTCTATTGGAGAATAACTAATGTATTTGATCTTTTGAAAATGAGTTTAGGGAGGTGGCACATATGCCAATGTGATGATGTGACACTAATAAATTAGAAAACTTAGCATTTGTCATGATATAATTTGCCACTTCAGATTTAATATATTACTAGATAAAGTTCTCTATTTTATATTGATTTTGTAGTCAAGAAAGGGAGTGAGTATGACTGTTGAATGAGTCTCTATCGGTTGGACAATGATTTTGGTATTTAAATATGCTAGGAGTATTTCATTTTTACTATCGATTGGACGATTATTGTTTTATCTTTGCAAAGAGTTGAACTCATAACCTCTAATAGAGAATAAATAATGCATTTGACGTTTTGAAAATGAGTTTAGGGCGGTGCCACATAGGACAACGGGATGATGTCGGACAAATAAATTAGAAAAGCTAGTATGTGTCGTGATATAATTTGTTGCTTCAGATTTCATAAATTATATAGATATGTGTCTCGATCAACTATATATGTACAATTTGTATAACAATGCAACATTATATATTGAATGGATAAGTTTTAAAAAAAATTTATAAGAGTGTCACATCATAATCTTTAATATTCTAACATGTAAGAGAATGAGTTGTCAAGAAAATAGTATGTAACTCAATTTTAATATCGTTTATTCTTTTTATGATGTTAAAGAAAACAAAATTTTAATTTTAGTCTTTAGATTCCTAAATATTTTTGTTTTTACGAAAATTGAACTTGTGACTTTCAATAGAGAATAAATATTGATTTTTTTGTGTTTGCAAGGAGTTGAACTCGTGACCTCTAAGAGAGAATCACTAATGCATTTGACCTTTTGAAAATCAATTTAGAAAGGTATCACATAGGACAATGGAAAGATGTGGGACAAATAAATTAGAAAAATTAGCACATGTCGTGATATAAGCCGCTACTTCAGATTTAATATATTACTAGAGAGAGACTCGCGCGATGCACATGGCGAATATGAATTTTGGATGTAGTATTATAAAATGTAGATTTTGATTTTGTTTATTATAAAAAATTTGTAATTGAGACGATACTATAAACATATTAAAAAGAGATAGTAAAAGTTTAAGTGAAGATAAATATGTTTGAATCATAGATATGCAAATAAGACATCACAATTGAATTTTAAAACGTAAAATAAGTGTAATGAATTTCAATAATTTTTTTTAATATTTCCTTTCCTTTTTTTCAACATCTCTGAGAATATTTGTTCTTCATTATTTCGTGGACGTAAAACACTTCACATTCAAACTACTCACACTTTATATAACCATTCATGAAGGTCACCATTAAACTCCTAGATAAAATTCTCTATTTTATATTGAATTTGTAGTCAAGAAAGGGAGCGAGTATGACTTGTGAATGAGTATGTATCGGTTGGACGATGATTTTGGTATTTAAATATTCCAAGTGTTGTTATTTTTCACTATTGATTGGACGTTTATTATTTTGTCTTTGCAAGGAGTTGAACTCGTGACCTCTAATAGAGAATAATTAATGCATTTGACCTTTTGAAAATGAGTTAGGGAGGTGCCACATAGGATAATGGGATGACGTGGCACAAATAAATTGGAAAAGTTGGCATGTGTCCTGATATAATTTGTTGCTTCAGATTTAATATATTATATAGATATATAGATATCGATCTACTATATATGTACAATTTGTTCTAAGAGAGGCCCAAAAGTTGTATTTTTATAATTGTTACTACATAATCGATTATCTATTTTTTTGTTTGCGATTTAAGTATTGATAATGTTATCACTTTTATTAAGAGACTAAAAATTGTTTTCATTTTCATAGGACTTAAATAAGTTCTTAAATTTTTTTTATCGACTTTCAATAGAGAATAAATATTGCATTTCTTTTGTCTTTGCAAGAAGTTGAACTCGTGACCTCTACCGGACAATAACTAATATATTTAACCTTTTGAAAATAAGTTTAGGGAGGTGCCACATATGATAATGGGATGATGTGGCACAAATAAATTAGAAAAGTTAGCATGTGTCAGGACATAATTTGCCGGTTCAGATTTAATATATTTATTCTCTATTTAGATTTAAGTATTGATAATGTTATCACTTTAATTAAAAGACTAAAAATGGTTTTCATTTTCATACGAATTAAATTAATTTTAAAATTAATTTTATCGACTTCCAATAGAAAATAAATATTGTAATTTTTTTTGTCTTTGCGAGGAGTAGAACTCGTAACCTCTATTGGAGAATAACTAATGTATTTGATCTTTTGAAAATGAGTTTAGGGAGGTGGCACATATGCCAATGTGATGATGTGACACTAATAAATTAGAAAACTTAGCATTTGTCATGATATAATTTGCCACTTCAGATTTAATATATTACTAGATAAAATTCTCTATTTTATATTGAATTTGTAGTCAAGAAAGGGAGCGAGTATGACTTGTGAATGAGTCTCTATCGGTTGGACAATGATTTTGGTATTTAAATATGCTAGGAGTATTTCATTTTTACTATCGATTGGACGATTATTGTTTTATCTTTGCAAAGAGTTGAACTCATAACCTCTAATAGAGAATAAATAATGCATTTGACGTTTTGAAAATGAGTTTAGGGCGGTGCCACATAGGACAACGGGATGATGTCGGACAAATAAATTAGAAAAGCTAGTATGTGTCGTGATATAATTTGTTGCTTCAGATTTCATAAATTATATAGATATGTGTCTCGATCAACTATATATGTACAATTTGTATAACAATGCAACATTATATATTGAATGGATAAGTTTTAAAAAAAATTTATAAGAGTGTCACATCATAATCTTTAATATTCTAACATGTAAGAGAATGAGTTGTCAAGAAAATAGTATGTAACTCAATTTTAATATCGTTTATTCTTTTTATGATGTTAAAGAAAACAAAATTTTAATTTTAGTCTTTAGATTCCTAAATATTTTTGTTTTTACGAAAATTGAACTTGTGACTTTCAATAGAGAATAAATATTGATTTTTTTGTGTTTGCAAGGAGTTGAACTCGTGACCTCTAAGAGAGAATCACTAATGCATTTGACCTTTTGAAAATCAATTTAGAAAGGTATCACATAGGACAATGGAAAGATGTGGGACAAATAAATTAGAAAAATTAGCACATGTCGTGATATAAGCCGCTACTTCAGATTTAATATATTACTAGAGAGAGACTCGCGCGATGCACATGGCGAATATGAATTTTGGATGTAGTATTATAAAATGTAGATTTTGATTTTGTTTATTATAAAAAATTTGTAATTGAGACGATACTATAAACATATTAAAAAGAGATAGTAAAAGTTTAAGTGAAGATAAATATGTTTGAATCATAGATATGCAAATAAGACATCACAATTGAATTTTAAAACGTAAAATAAGTGTAATGAATTTCAATAATTTTTTTTAATATTTCCTTTCCTTTTTTTCAACATCTCTGAGAATATTTGTTCTTCATTATTTCGTGGACGTAAAACACTTCACATTCAAACTACTCACACTTTATATAACCATTCATGAAGGTCACCATTAAACTCCTAGATAAAATTCTCTATTTTATATTGAATTTGTAGTCAAGAAAGGGAGCGAGTATGACTTGTGAATGAGTATGTATCGGTTGGACGATGATTTTGGTATTTAAATATTCCAAGTGTTGTTATTTTTCACTATTGATTGGACGTTTATTATTTTGTCTTTGCAAGGAGTTGAACTCGTGACCTCTAATAGAGAATAATTAATGCATTTGACCTTTTGAAAATGAGTTAGGGAGGTGCCACATAGGATAATGGGATGACGTGGCACAAATAAATTGGAAAAGTTGGCATGTGTCCTGATATAATTTGTTGCTTCAGATTTAATATATTATATAGATATATAGATATCGATCTACTATATATGTACAATTTGTTCTAAGAGAGGCCCAAAAGTTGTATTTTTATAATTGTTACTACATAATCGATTATCTATTTTTTTGTTTGCGATTTAAGTATTGATAATGTTATCACTTTTATTAAGAGACTAAAAATTGTTTTCATTTTCATAGGACTTAAATAAGTTCTTAAATTTTTTTTATCGACTTTCAATAGAGAATAAATATTGCATTTCTTTTGTCTTTGCAAGAAGTTGAACTCGTGACCTCTACCGGACAATAACTAATATATTTAACCTTTTGAAAATAAGTTTAGGGAGGTGCCACATATGATAATGGGATGATGTGGCACAAATAAATTAGAAAAGTTAGCATGTGTCAGGACATAATTTGCCGGTTCAGATTTAATATATTTATTCTCTATTTAGATTTAAGTATTGATAATGTTATCACTTTAATTAAAAGACTAAAAATGGTTTTCATTTTCATACGAATTAAATTAATTTTAAAATTAATTTTATCGACTTCCAATAGAAAATAAATATTGTAATTTTTTTTGTCTTTGCGAGGAGTAGAACTCGTAACCTCTATTGGAGAATAACTAATGTATTTGATCTTTTGAAAATGAGTTTAGGGAGGTGGCACATATGCCAATGTGATGATGTGACACTAATAAATTAGAAAACTTAGCATTTGTCATGATATAATTTGCCACTTCAGATTTAATATATTACTAGATAAAATTCTCTATTTTATATTGAATTTGTAGTCTAGAAAGGGAGCGAGTATGACTTGTGAATGAGTCTCTATCGGTTGGACAATGATTTTGGTATTTAAATATGCTAGGAGTATTTCATTTTTACTATCGATTGGACGATTATTGTTTTATCTTTGCAAAGAGTTGAACTCATAACCTCTAATAGAGAATAAATAATGCATTTGACGTTTTGAAAATGAGTTTAGGGCGGTGCCACATAGGACAACGGGATGATGTCGGACAAATAAATTAGAAAAGCTAGTATGTGTCGTGATATAATTTGTTGCTTCAGATTTCATAAATTATATAGATATGTGTCTCGATCAACTATATATGTACAATTTGTATAACAATGCAACATTATATATTGAATGGATAAGTTTTAAAAAAATTTTATAACAGTGTCACATCATAATCTTTAATATTCTAACATGTAAGAGAATGAGTTGTCAAGAAAATAGTATGTAACTCAATTTTAATATCGTTTATTCTTTTTATGATGTTAAAGAAAACAAAATTTTAATTTTAGTCTTTAGATTCCTAAATATTTTTGTTTTTACGAAAATTGAACTTGTGACTTTCAATAGAGAATAAATATTGATTTTTTTGTGTTTGCAAGGAGTTGAACTCGTGACCTCTAAGAGAGAATCACTAATGCATTTGACCTTTTGAAAATCAATTTAGAAAGGTATCACATAGGACAATGGAAAGATGTGGGACAAATAAATTAGAAAAATTAGCACATGTCGTGATATAAGCCGCTACTTCAGATTTAATATATTACTAGAGAGAGACTCGCGCGATGCACATGGCGAATATGAATTTTGGATGTAGTATTATAAAATGTAGATTTTGATTTTGTTTATTATAAAAAATTTGTAATTGAGACGATACTATAAACATATTAAAAAGAGATAGTAAAAGTTTAAGTGAAGATAAATATGTTTGAATCATAGATATGCAAATAAGACATCACAATTGAATTTTAAAACGTAAAATAAGTGTAATGAATTTCAATAATTTTTTTTAATATTTCCTTTCCTTTTTTTCAACATCTCTGAGAATATTTGTTCTTCATTATTTCGTGGACGTAAAACACTTCACATTCAAACTACTCACACTTTATATAACCATTCATGAAGGTCACCATTAAACTCCTAGATAAAATTCTCTATTTTATATTGAATTTGTAGTCAAGAAAGGGAGCGAGTATGACTTGTGAATGAGTATGTATCGGTTGGACGATGATTTTGGTATTTAAATATTCCAAGTGTTGTTATTTTTCACTATTGATTGGACGTTTATTATTTTGTCTTTGCAAGGAGTTGAACTCGTGACCTCTAATAGAGAATAATTAATGCATTTGACCTTTTGAAAATGAGTTAGGGAGGTGCCACATAGGATAATGGGATGACGTGGCACAAATAAATTGGAAAAGTTGGCATGTGTCCTGATATAATTTGTTGCTTCAGATTTAATATATTATATAGATATATAGATATCGATCTACTATATATGTACAATTTGTTCTAAGAGAGGCCCAAAAGTTGTATTTTTATAATTGTTACTACATAATCGATTATCTATTTTTTTGTTTGCGATTTAAGTATTGATAATGTTATCACTTTTATTAAGAGACTAAAAATTGTTTTCATTTTCATAGGACTTAAATAAGTTCTTAAATTTTTTTTATCGACTTTCAATAGAGAATAAATATTGCATTTCTTTTGTCTTTGCAAGAAGTTGAACTCGTGACCTCTACCGGACAATAACTAATATATTTAACCTTTTGAAAATAAGTTTAGGGAGGTGCCACATATGATAATGGGATGATGTGGCACAAATAAATTAGAAAAGTTAGCATGTGTCAGGACATAATTTGCCGGTTCAGATTTAATATATTTATTCTCTATTTAGATTTAAGTATTGATAATGTTATCACTTTAATTAAAAGACTAAAAATGGTTTTCATTTTCATACGAATTAAATTAATTTTATCGACTTCCAATAGAAAATAAATATTGTAATTTTTTTTGTCTTTGCGAGGAGTAGAACTCGTAACCTCTATTGGAGAATAACTAATGTATTTGATCTTTTGAAAATGAGTTTAGGGAGGTGGCACATATGCCAATGTGATGATGTGACACTAATAAATTAGAAAACTTAGCATTTGTCATGATATAATTTGCCACTTCAGATTTAATATATTACTAGATAAAATTCTCTATTTTATATTGAATTTGTAGTCTAGAAAGGGAGCGAGTATGACTTGTGAATGAGTCTCTATCGGTTGGACAATGATTTTGGTATTTAAATATGCTAGGAGTATTTCATTTTTACTATCGATTGGACGATTATTGTTTTATCTTTGCAAAGAGTTGAACTCATAACCTCTAATAGAGAATAAATAATGCATTTGACGTTTTGAAAATGAGTTTAGGGCGGTGCCACATAGGACAACGGGATGATGTCGGACAAATAAATTAGAAAAGCTAGTATGTGTCGTGATATAATTTGTTGCTTCAGATTTCATAAATTATATAGATATGTGTCTCGATCAACTATATATGTACAATTTGTATAACAATGCAACATTATATATTGAATGGATAAGTTTTAAAAAAATTTTTATAAGAGTGTCACATCATAATCTTTAATATTCTAACATGTAAGAGAATGAGTTGTCAAGAAAATAGTATGTAACTCAATTTTAATATCGTTTATTCTTTTTATGATGTTAAAGAAAACAAAATTTTAATTTTAGTCTTTAGATTCCTAAATATTTTTGTTTTTACGAAAATTGAACTTGTGACTTTCAATAGAGAATAAATATTGATTTTTTTGTGTTTGCAAGGAGTTGAACTCGTGACCTCTAAGAGAGAATCACTAATGCATTTGACCTTTTGAAAATCAATTTAGAAAGGTATCACATAGGACAATGGAAAGATGTGGGACAAATAAATTAGAAAAATTAGCACATGTCGTGATATAAGCCGCTACTTCAGATTTAATATATTACTAGAGAGAGACTCGCGCGATGCACATGGCGAATATGAATTTTGGATGTAGTATTATAAAATGTAGATTTTGATTTTGTTTATTATAAAAAATTGTAATTGAGACGATACTATAAACATATTAAAAAGAGATAGTAAAAGTTTAAGTGAAGATAAATATGTTTGAATCATAGATATGCAAATAAGACATCACAATTGAATTTTAAAACGTAAAATAAGTGTAATGAATTTCAATAATTTTTTTTAATATTTCCTTTCCTTTTTTTCAACATCTCTGAGAATATTTGTTCTTCATTATTTCGTGGACGTAAAACACTTCACATTCAAACTACTCACACTTTATATAACCATTCATGAAGGTCACCATTAAACTCCTAGATAAAATTCTCTATTTTATATTGAATTTGTAGTCAAGAAAGGGAGCGAGTATGACTTGTGAATGAGTATGTATCGGTTGGACGATGATTTTGGTATTTAAATATTCCAAGTGTTGTTATTTTTCACTATTGATTGGACGTTTATTATTTTGTCTTTGCAAGGAGTTGAACTCGTGACCTCTAATAGAGAATAATTAATGCATTTGACCTTTTGAAAATGAGTTAGGGAGGTGCCACATAGGATAATGGGATGACGTGGCACAAATAAATTGGAAAAGTTGGCATGTGTCCTGATATAATTTGTTGCTTCAGATTTAATATATTATATAGATATATAGATATCGATCTACTATATATGTACAATTTGTTCTAAGAGAGGCCCAAAAGTTGTATTTTTATAATTGTTACTACATAATCGATTATCTATTTTTTTGTTTGCGATTTAAGTATTGATAATGTTATCACTTTTATTAAGAGACTAAAAATTGTTTTCATTTTCATAGGACTTAAATAAGTTCTTAAATTTTTTTTATCGACTTTCAATAGAGAATAAATATTGCATTTCTTTTGTCTTTGCAAGAAGTTGAACTCGTGACCTCTACCGGACAATAACTAATATATTTAACCTTTTGAAAATAAGTTTAGGGAGGTGCCACATATGATAATGGGATGATGTGGCACAAATAAATTAGAAAAGTTAGCATGTGTCAGGACATAATTTGCCGGTTCAGATTTAATATATTTATTCTCTATTTAGATTTAAGTATTGATAATGTTATCACTTTAATTAAAAGACTAAAAATGGTTTTCATTTTCATACGAATTAAATTAATTTTATCGACTTCCAATAGAAAATAAATATTGTAATTTTTTTTGTCTTTGCGAGGAGTAGAACTCGTAACCTCTATTGGAGAATAACTAATGTATTTGATCTTTTGAAAATGAGTTTAGGGAGGTGGCACATATGCCAATGTGATGATGTGACACTAATAAATTAGAAAACTTAGCATTTGTCATGATATAATTTGCCACTTCAGATTTAATATATTACTAGATAAAATTCTCTATTTTATATTGAATTTGTAGTCAAGAAAGGGAGCGAGTATGACTTGTGAATGAGTCTCTATCGGTTGGACAATGATTTTGGTATTTAAATATGCTAGGAGTATTTCATTTTTACTATCGATTGGACGATTATTGTTTTATCTTTGCAAAGAGTTGAACTCATAACCTCTAATAGAGAATAAATAATGCATTTGACGTTTTGAAAATGAGTTTAGGGCGGTGCCACATAGGACAACGGGATGATGTCGGACAAATAAATTAGAAAAGCTAGTATGTGTCGTGATATAATTTGTTGCTTCAGATTTCATAAATTATATAGATATGTGTCTCGATCAACTATATATGTACAATTTGTATAACAATGCAACATTATATATTGAATGGATAAGTTTTAAAAAAAATTTATAAGAGTGTCACATCATAATCTTTAATATTCTAACATGTAAGAGAATGAGTTGTCAAGAAAATAGTATGTAACTCAATTTTAATATCGTTTATTCTTTTTATGATGTTAAAGAAAACAAAATTTTAATTTTAGTCTTTAGATTCCTAAATATTTTTGTTTTTACGAAAATTGAACTTGTGACTTTCAATAGAGAATAAATATTGATTTTTTTGTGTTTGCAAGGAGTTGAACTCGTGACCTCTAAGAGAGAATCACTAATGCATTTGACCTTTTGAAAATCAATTTAGAAAGGTATCACATAGGACAATGGAAAGATGTGGGACAAATAAATTAGAAAAATTAGCACATGTCGTGATATAAGCCGCTACTTCAGATTTAATATATTACTAGAGAGAGACTCGCGCGATGCACATGGCGAATATGAATTTTGGATGTAGTATTATAAAATGTAGATTTTGATTTTGTTTATTATAAAAAATTTGTAATTGAGACGATACTATAAACATATTAAAAAGAGATAGTAAAAGTTTAAGTGAAGATAAATATGTTTGAATCATAGATATGCAAATAAGACATCACAATTGAATTTTAAAACGTAAAATAAGTGTAATGAATTTCAATAATTTTTTTTAATATTTCCTTTCCTTTTTTTCAACATCTCTGAGAATATTTGTTCTTCATTATTTCGTGGACGTAAAACACTTCACATTCAAACTACTCACACTTTATATAACCATTCATGAAGGTCACCATTAAACTCCTAGATAAAATTCTCTATTTTATATTGAATTTGTAGTCAAGAAAGGGAGCGAGTATGACTTGTGAATGAGTATGTATCGGTTGGACGATGATTTTGGTATTTAAATATTCCAAGTGTTGTTATTTTTCACTATTGATTGGACGTTTATTATTTTGTCTTTGCAAGGAGTTGAACTCGTGACCTCTAATAGAGAATAATTAATGCATTTGACCTTTTGAAAATGAGTTAGGGAGGTGCCACATAGGATAATGGGATGACGTGGCACAAATAAATTGGAAAAGTTGGCATGTGTCCTGATATAATTTGTTGCTTCAGATTTAATATATTATATAGATATATAGATATCGATCTACTATATATGTACAATTTGTTCTAAGAGAGGCCCAAAAGTTGTATTTTTATAATTGTTACTACATAATCGATTATCTATTTTTTTGTTTGCGATTTAAGTATTGATAATGTTATCACTTTTATTAAGAGACTAAAAATTGTTTTCATTTTCATAGGACTTAAATAAGTTCTTAAATTTTTTTTATCGACTTTCAATAGAGAATAAATATTGCATTTCTTTTGTCTTTGCAAGAAGTTGAACTCGTGACCTCTACCGGACAATAACTAATATATTTAACCTTTTGAAAATAAGTTTAGGGAGGTGCCACATATGATAATGGGATGATGTGGCACAAATAAATTAGAAAAGTTAGCATGTGTCAGGACATAATTTGCCGGTTCAGATTTAATATATTTATTCTCTATTTAGATTTAAGTATTGATAATGTTATCACTTTAATTAAAAGACTAAAAATGGTTTTCATTTTCATACGAATTAAATTAATTTTATCGACTTCCAATAGAAAATAAATATTGTAATTTTTTTTGTCTTTGCGAGGAGTAGAACTCGTAACCTCTATTGGAGAATAACTAATGTATTTGATCTTTTGAAAATGAGTTTAGGGAGGTGGCACATATGCCAATGTGATGATGTGACACTAATAAATTAGAAAACTTAGCATTTGTCATGATATAATTTGCCACTTCAGATTTAATATATTACTAGATAAAATTCTCTATTTTATATTGAATTTGTAGTCAAGAAAGGGAGCGAGTATGACTTGTGAATGAGTCTCTATCGGTTGGACAATGATTTTGGTATTTAAATATGCTAGGAGTATTTCATTTTTACTATCGATTGGACGATTATTGTTTTATCTTTGCAAAGAGTTGAACTCATAACCTCTAATAGAGAATAAATAATGCATTTGACGTTTTGAAAATGAGTTTAGGGCGGTGCCACATAGGACAACGGGATGATGTCGGACAAATAAATTAGAAAAGCTAGTATGTGTCGTGATATAATTTGTTGCTTCAGATTTCATAAATTATATAGATATGTGTCTCGATCAACTATATATGTACAATTTGTATAACAATGCAACATTATATATTGAATGGATAAGTTTTAAATTTTTTTTATAAGAGTGTCACATCATAATCTTTAATATTCTAACATGTAAGAGAATGAGTTGTCAAGAAAATAGTATGTAACTCAATTTTAATATCGTTTATTCTTTTTATGATGTTAAAGAAAACAAAATTTTAATTTTAGTCTTTAGATTCCTAAATATTTTTTGTTTTTACGAAAATTGAACTTGTGACTTTCAATAGAGAATAAATATTGATTTTTTTGTGTTTGCAAGGAGTTGAACTCGTGACCTCTAAGAGAGAATCACTAATGCATTTGACCTTTTGAAAATCAATTTAGAAAGGTATCACATAGGACAATGGAAAGATGTGGGACAAATAAATTAGAAAAATTAGCACATGTCGTGATATAAGCCGCTACTTCAGATTTAATATATTACTAGAGAGAGACTCGCGCGATGCACATGGCGAATATGAATTTTGGATGTAGTATTATAAAATGTAGATTTTGATTTTGTTTATTATAAAAAATTTGTAATTGAGACGATACTATAAACATATTAAAAAGAGATAGTAAAAGTTTAAGTGAAGATAAATATGTTTGAATCATAGATATGCAAATAAGACATCACAATTGAATTTTAAAACGTAAAATAAGTGTAATGAATTTCAATAATTTTTTTTAATATTTCCTTTCCTTTTTTTCAACATCTCTGAGAATATTTGTTCTTCATTATTTCGTGGACGTAAAACACTTCACATTCAAACTACTCACACTTTATATAACCATTCATGAAGGTCACCATTAAACTCCTAGATAAAATTCTCTATTTTATATTGAATTTGTAGTCAAGAAAGGGAGCGAGTATGACTTGTGAATGAGTATGTATCGGTTGGACGATGATTTTGGTATTTAAATATTCCAAGTGTTGTTATTTTTCACTATTGATTGGACGTTTATTATTTTGTCTTTGCAAGGAGTTGAACTCGTGACCTCTAATAGAGAATAATTAATGCATTTGACCTTTTGAAAATGAGTTAGGGAGGTGCCACATAGGATAATGGGATGACGTGGCACAAATAAATTGGAAAAGTTGGCATGTGTCCTGATATAATTTGTTGCTTCAGATTTAATATATTATATAGATATATAGATATCGATCTACTATATATGTACAATTTGTTCTAAGAGAGGCCCAAAAGTTGTATTTTTATAATTGTTACTACATAATCGATTATCTATTTTTTTGTTTGCGATTTAAGTATTGATAATGTTATCACTTTTATTAAGAGACTAAAAATTGTTTTCATTTTCATAGGACTTAAATAAGTTCTTAAATTTTTTTATCGACTTTCAATAGAGAATAAATATTGCATTTCTTTTGTCTTTGCAAGAAGTTGAACTCGTGACCTCTACCGGACAATAACTAATATATTTAACCTTTTGAAAATAAGTTTAGGGAGGTGCCACATATGATAATGGGATGATGTGGCACAAATAAATTAGAAAAGTTAGCATGTGTCAGGACATAATTTGCCGGTTCAGATTTAATATATTTATTCTCTATTTAGATTTAAGTATTGATAATGTTATCACTTTAATTAAAAGACTAAAAATGGTTTTCATTTTCATACGAATTAAATTAATTTTATCGACTTCCAATAGAAAATAAATATTGTAATTTTTTTTGTCTTTGCGAGGAGTAGAACTCGTAACCTCTATTGGAGAATAACTAATGTATTTGATCTTTTGAAAATGAGTTTAGGGAGGTGGCACATATGCCAATGTGATGATGTGACACTAATAAATTAGAAAACTTAGCATTTGTCATGATATAATTTGCCACTTCAGATTTAATATATTACTAGATAAAATTCTCTATTTTATATTGAATTTGTAGTCAAGAAAGGGAGCGAGTATGACTTGTGAATGAGTCTCTATCGGTTGGACAATGATTTTGGTATTTAAATATGCTAGGAGTATTTCATTTTTACTATCGATTGGACGATTATTGTTTTATCTTTGCAAAGAGTTGAACTCATAACCTCTAATAGAGAATAAATAATGCATTTGACGTTTTGAAAATGAGTTTAGGGCGGTGCCACATAGGACAACGGGATGATGTCGGACAAATAAATTAGAAAAGCTAGTATGTGTCGTGATATAATTTGTTGCTTCAGATTTCATAAATTATATAGATATGTGTCTCGATCAACTATATATGTACAATTTGTATAACAATGCAACATTATATATTGAATGGATAAGTTTTAAATTTTTTTTATAAGAGTGTCACATCATAATCTTTAATATTCTAACATGTAAGAGAATGAGTTGTCAAGAAAATAGTATGTAACTCAATTTTAATATCGTTTATTCTTTTTATGATGTTAAAGAAAACAAAATTTTAATTTTAGTCTTTAGATTCCTAAATATTTTTGTTTTTACGAAAATTGAACTTGTGACTTTCAATAGAGAATAAATATTGATTTTTTTGTGTTTGCAAGGAGTTGAACTCGTGACCTCTAAGAGAGAATCACTAATGCATTTGACCTTTTGAAAATCAATTTAGAAAGGTATCACATAGGACAATGGAAAGATGTGGGACAAATAAATTAGAAAAATTAGCACATGTCGTGATATAAGCCGCTACTTCAGATTTAATATATTACTAGAGAGAGACTCGCGCGATGCACATGGCGAATATGAATTTTGGATGTAGTATTATAAAATGTAGATTTTGATTTTGTTTATTATAAAAATTTGTAATTGAGACGATACTATAAACATATTAAAAAGAGATAGTAAAAGTTTAAGTGAAGATAAATATGTTTGAATCATAGATATGCAAATAAGACATCACAATTGAATTTTAAAACGTAAAATAAGTGTAATGAATTTCAATAATTTTTTTTAATATTTCCTTTCCTTTTTTTCAACATCTCTGAGAATATTTGTTCTTCATTATTTCGTGGACGTAAAACACTTCACATTCAAACTACTCACACTTTATATAACCATTCATGAAGGTCACCATTAAACTCCTAGATAAAATTCTCTATTTTATATTGAATTTGTAGTCAAGAAAGGGAGCGAGTATGACTTGTGAATGAGTATGTATCGGTTGGACGATGATTTTGGTATTTAAATATTCCAAGTGTTGTTATTTTTCACTATTGATTGGACGTTTATTATTTTGTCTTTGCAAGGAGTTGAACTCGTGACCTCTAATAGAGAATAATTAATGCATTTGACCTTTTGAAAATGAGTTAGGGAGGTGCCACATAGGATAATGGGATGACGTGGCACAAATAAATTGGAAAAGTTGGCATGTGTCCTGATATAATTTGTTGCTTCAGATTTAATATATTATATAGATATATAGATATCGATCTACTATATATGTACAATTTGTTCTAAGAGAGGCCCAAAAGTTGTATTTTTATAATTGTTACTACATAATCGATTATCTATTTTTTTGTTTGCGATTTAAGTATTGATAATGTTATCACTTTTATTAAGAGACTAAAAATTGTTTTCATTTTCATAGGACTTAAATAAGTTCTTAAATTTTTTTTATCGACTTTCAATAGAGAATAAATATTGCATTTCTTTTGTCTTTGCAAGAAGTTGAACTCGTGACCTCTACCGGACAATAACTAATATATTTAACCTTTTGAAAATAAGTTTAGGGAGGTGCCACATATGATAATGGGATGATGTGGCACAAATAAATTAGAAAAGTTAGCATGTGTCAGGACATAATTTGCCGGTTCAGATTTAATATATTTATTCTCTATTTAGATTTAAGTATTGATAATGTTATCACTTTAATTAAAAGACTAAAAATGGTTTTCATTTTCATACGAATTAAATTAATTTTATCGACTTCCAATAGAAAATAAATATTGTAATTTTTTTTGTCTTTGCGAGGAGTAGAACTCGTAACCTCTATTGGAGAATAACTAATGTATTTGATCTTTTGAAAATGAGTTTAGGGAGGTGGCACATATGCCAATGTGATGATGTGACACTAATAAATTAGAAAACTTAGCATTTGTCATGATATAATTTGCCACTTCAGATTTAATATATTACTAGATAAAATTCTCTATTTTATATTGATTTTGTAGTCAAGAAAGGGAGCGAGTATGACTGTGAATGAGTCTCTATCGGTTGGACAATGATTTTGGTATTTAAATATGCTAGGAGTATTTCATTTTTACTATCGATTGGACGATTATTGTTTTATCTTTGCAAAGAGTTGAACTCATAACCTCTAATAGAGAATAAATAATGCATTTGACGTTTTGAAAATGAGTTTAGGGCGGTGCCACATAGGACAACGGGATGATGTCGGACAAATAAATTAGAAAAGCTAGTATGTGTCGTGATATAATTTGTTGCTTCAGATTTCATAAATTATATAGATATGTGTCTCGATCAACTATATATGTACAATTTGTATAACAATGCAACATTATATATTGAATGGATAAGTTTTAAATTTTTTTATAAGAGTGTCACATCATAATCTTTAATATTCTAACATGTAAGAGAATGAGTTGTCAAGAAAATAGTATGTAACTCAATTTTAATATCGTTTATTCTTTTTATGATGTTAAAGAAAACAAAATTTTAATTTTAGTCTTTAGATTCCTAAATATTTTTGTTTTTACGAAAATTGAACTTGTGACTTTCAATAGAGAATAAATATTGATTTTTTTGTGTTTGCAAGGAGTTGAACTCGTGACCTCTAAGAGAGAATCACTAATGCATTTGACCTTTTGAAAATCAATTTAGAAAGGTATCACATAGGACAATGGAAAGATGTGGGACAAATAAATTAGAAAAATTAGCACATGTCGTGATATAAGCCGCTACTTCAGATTTAATATATTACTAGAGAGAGACTCGCGCGATGCACATGGCGAATATGAATTTTGGATGTAGTATTATAAAATGTAGATTTTGATTTTGTTTATTATAAAAAATTGTAATTGAGACGATACTATAAACATATTAAAAAGAGATAGTAAAAGTTTAAGTGAAGATAAATATGTTTGAATCATAGATATGCAAATAAGACATCACAATTGAATTTTAAAACGTAAAATAAGTGTAATGAATTTCAATAATTTTTTTTAATATTTCCTTTCCTTTTTTTCAACATCTCTGAGAATATTTGTTCTTCATTATTTCGTGGACGTAAAACACTTCACATTCAAACTACTCACACTTTATATAACCATTCATGAAGGTCACCATTAAACTCCTAGATAAAATTCTCTATTTTATATTGAATTTGTAGTCAAGAAAGGGAGCGAGTATGACTTGTGAATGAGTATGTATCGGTTGGACGATGATTTTGGTATTTAAATATTCCAAGTGTTGTTATTTTTCACTATTGATTGGACGTTTATTATTTTGTCTTTGCAAGGAGTTGAACTCGTGACCTCTAATAGAGAATAATTAATGCATTTGACCTTTTGAAAATGAGTTAGGGAGGTGCCACATAGGATAATGGGATGACGTGGCACAAATAAATTGGAAAAGTTGGCATGTGTCCTGATATAATTTGTTGCTTCAGATTTAATATATTATATAGATATATAGATATCGATCTACTATATATGTACAATTTGTTCTAAGAGAGGCCCAAAAGTTGTATTTTTATAATTGTTACTACATAATCGATTATCTATTTTTTTGTTTGCGATTTAAGTATTGATAATGTTATCACTTTTATTAAGAGACTAAAAATTGTTTTCATTTTCATAGGACTTAAATAAGTTCTTAAATTTTTTTTATCGACTTTCAATAGAGAATAAATATTGCATTTCTTTTGTCTTTGCAAGAAGTTGAACTCGTGACCTCTACCGGACAATAACTAATATATTTAACCTTTTGAAAATAAGTTTAGGGAGGTGCCACATATGATAATGGGATGATGTGGCACAAATAAATTAGAAAAGTTAGCATGTGTCAGGACATAATTTGCCGGTTCAGATTTAATATATTTATTCTCTATTTAGATTTAAGTATTGATAATGTTATCACTTTAATTAAAAGACTAAAAATGGTTTTCATTTTCATACGAATTAAATTAATTTTATCGACTTCCAATAGAAAATAAATATTGTAATTTTTTTTGTCTTTGCGAGGAGTAGAACTCGTAACCTCTATTGGAGAATAACTAATGTATTTGATCTTTTGAAAATGAGTTTAGGGAGGTGGCACATATGCCAATGTGATGATGTGACACTAATAAATTAGAAAACTTAGCATTTGTCATGATATAATTTGCCACTTCAGATTTAATATATTACTAGATAAAATTCTCTATTTTATATTGAATTTGTAGTCAAGAAAGGGAGCGAGTATGACTTGTGAATGAGTCTCTATCGGTTGGACAATGATTTTGGTATTTAAATATGCTAGGAGTATTTCATTTTTACTATCGATTGGACGATTATTGTTTTATCTTTGCAAAGAGTTGAACTCATAACCTCTAATAGAGAATAAATAATGCATTTGACGTTTTGAAAATGAGTTTAGGGCGGTGCCACATAGGACAACGGGATGATGTCGGACAAATAAATTAGAAAAGCTAGTATGTGTCGTGATATAATTTGTTGCTTCAGATTTCATAAATTATATAGATATGTGTCTCGATCAACTATATATGTACAATTTGTATAACAATGCAACATTATATATTGAATGGATAAGTTTTAAATTTTTTTTATAAGAGTGTCACATCATAATCTTTAATATTCTAACATGTAAGAGAATGAGTTGTCAAGAAAATAGTATGTAACTCAATTTTAATATCGTTTATTCTTTTTATGATGTTAAAGAAAACAAAATTTTAATTTTAGTCTTTAGATTCCTAAATATTTTTGTTTTTACGAAAATTGAACTTGTGACTTTCAATAGAGAATAAATATTGATTTTTTTGTGTTTGCAAGGAGTTGAACTCGTGACCTCTAAGAGAGAATCACTAATGCATTTGACCTTTTGAAAATCAATTTAGAAAGGTATCACATAGGACAATGGAAAGATGTGGGACAAATAAATTAGAAAAATTAGCACATGTCGTGATATAAGCCGCTACTTCAGATTTAATATATTACTAGAGAGAGACTCGCGCGATGCACATGGCGAATATGAATTTTGGATGTAGTATTATAAAATGTAGATTTTGATTTTGTTTATTATAAAAAATTTGTAATTGAGACGATACTATAAACATATTAAAAAGAGATAGTAAAAGTTTAAGTGAAGATAAATATGTTTGAATCATAGATATGCAAATAAGACATCACAATTGAATTTTAAAACGTAAAATAAGTGTAATGAATTTCAATAATTTTTTTTAATATTTCCTTTCCTTTTTTTCAACATCTCTGAGAATATTTGTTCTTCATTATTTCGTGGACGTAAAACACTTCACATTCAAACTACTCACACTTTATATAACCATTCATGAAGGTCACCATTAAACTCCTAGATAAAATTCTCTATTTTATATTGAATTTGTAGTCAAGAAAGGGAGCGAGTATGACTTGTGAATGAGTATGTATCGGTTGGACGATGATTTTGGTATTTAAATATTCCAAGTGTTGTTATTTTTCACTATTGATTGGACGTTTATTATTTTGTCTTTGCAAGGAGTTGAACTCGTGACCTCTAATAGAGAATAATTAATGCATTTGACCTTTTGAAAATGAGTTAGGGAGGTGCCACATAGGATAATGGGATGACGTGGCACAAATAAATTGGAAAAGTTGGCATGTGTCCTGATATAATTTGTTGCTTCAGATTTAATATATTATATAGATATATAGATATCGATCTACTATATATGTACAATTTGTTCTAAGAGAGGCCCAAAAGTTGTATTTTTATAATTGTTACTACATAATCGATTATCTATTTTTTTGTTTGCGATTTAAGTATTGATAATGTTATCACTTTTATTAAGAGACTAAAAATTGTTTTCATTTTCATAGGACTTAAATAAGTTCTTAAATTTTTTTTATCGACTTTCAATAGAGAATAAATATTGCATTTCTTTTGTCTTTGCAAGAAGTTGAACTCGTGACCTCTACCGGACAATAACTAATATATTTAACCTTTTGAAAATAAGTTTAGGGAGGTGCCACATATGATAATGGGATGATGTGGCACAAATAAATTAGAAAAGTTAGCATGTGTCAGGACATAATTTGCCGGTTCAGATTTAATATATTTATTCTCTATTTAGATTTAAGTATTGATAATGTTATCACTTTAATTAAAAGACTAAAAATGGTTTTCATTTTCATACGAATTAAATTAATTTTTAATTTTATCGACTTCCAATAGAAAATAAATATTGTAATTTTTTTGTCTTTGCGAGGAGTAGAACTCGTAACCTCTATTGGAGAATAACTAATGTATTTGATCTTTTGAAAATGAGTTTAGGGAGGTGGCACATATGCCAATGTGATGATGTGACACTAATAAATTAGAAAACTTAGCATTTGTCATGATATAATTTGCCACTTCAGATTTAATATATTACTAGATAAAGTTCTCTATTTTATATTGAATTTGTAGTCAAGAAAGGGAGCGAGTATGACTGTTGAATGAGTCTCTATCGGTTGGACAATGATTTTGGTATTTAAATATGCTAGGAGTATTTCATTTTTACTATCGATTGGACGATTATTGTTTTATCTTTGCAAAGAGTTGAACTCATAACCTCTAATAGAGAATAAATAATGCATTTGACGTTTTGAAAATGAGTTTAGGGCGGTGCCACATAGGACAACGGGATGATGTCGGACAAATAAATTAGAAAAGCTAGTATGTGTCGTGATATAATTTGTTGCTTCAGATTTCATAAATTATATAGATATGTGTCTCGATCAACTATATATGTACAATTTGTATAACAATGCAACATTATATATTGAATGGATAAGTTTTAAAAAAAATTTATAAGAGTGTCACATCATAATCTTTAATATTCTAACATGTAAGAGAATGAGTTGTCAAGAAAATAGTATGTAACTCAATTTTAATATCGTTTATTCTTTTTATGATGTTAAAGAAAACAAAATTTTAATTTTAGTCTTTAGATTCCTAAATATTTTTGTTTTTACGAAAATTGAACTTGTGACTTTCAATAGAGAATAAATATTGATTTTTTTGTGTTTGCAAGGAGTTGAACTCGTGACCTCTAAGAGAGAATCACTAATGCATTTGACCTTTTGAAAATCAATTTAGAAAGGTATCACATAGGACAATGGAAAGATGTGGGACAAATAAATTAGAAAAATTAGCACATGTCGTGATATAAGCCGCTACTTCAGATTTAATATATTACTAGAGAGAGACTCGCGCGATGCACATGGCGAATATGAATTTTGGATGTAGTATTATAAAATGTAGATTTTGATTTTGTTTATTATAAAAAATTTGTAATTGAGACGATACTATAAACATATTAAAAAGAGATAGTAAAAGTTTAAGTGAAGATAAATATGTTTGAATCATAGATATGCAAATAAGACATCACAATTGAATTTTAAAACGTAAAATAAGTGTAATGAATTTCAATAATTTTTTTAATATTTCCTTTCTTTTTTTCAACATCTCTGAGAATATTTGTTCTTCATTATTTCGTGGACGTAAAACACTTCACATTCAAACTACTCACACTTTATATAACCATTCATGAAGGTCACCATTAAACTCCTAGATAAAATTCTCTATTTTATATTGAATTTGTAGTCAAGAAAGGGAGCGAGTATGACTTGTGAATGAGTATGTATCGGTTGGACGATGATTTTGGTATTTAAATATTCCAAGTGTTGTTATTTTTCACTATTGATTGGACGTTTATTATTTTGTCTTTGCAAGGAGTTGAACTCGTGACCTCTAATAGAGAATAATTAATGCATTTGACCTTTTGAAAATGAGTTAGGGAGGTGCCACATAGGATAATGGGATGACGTGGCACAAATAAATTGGAAAAGTTGGCATGTGTCCTGATATAATTTGTTGCTTCAGATTTAATATATTATATAGATATATAGATATCGATCTACTATATATGTACAATTTGTTCTAAGAGAGGCCCAAAAGTTGTATTTTTATAATTGTTACTACATAATCGATTATCTATTTTTTGTTTGCGATTTAAGTATTGATAATGTTATCACTTTTATTAAGAGACTAAAAATTGTTTTCATTTTCATAGGACTTAAATAAGTTCTTAAATTTTTTTTATCGACTTTCAATAGAGAATAAATATTGCATTTCTTTTGTCTTTGCAAGAAGTTGAACTCGTGACCTCTACCGGACAATAACTAATATATTTAACCTTTTGAAAATAAGTTTAGGGAGGTGCCACATATGATAATGGGATGATGTGGCACAAATAAATTAGAAAAGTTAGCATGTGTCAGGACATAATTTGCCGGTTCAGATTTAATATATTTATTCTCTATTTAGATTTAAGTATTGATAATGTTATCACTTTAATTAAAAGACTAAAAATGGTTTTCATTTTCATACGAATTAAATTAATTTTAAATTAATTTTATCGACTTCCAATAGAAAATAAATATTGTAATTTTTTTTGTCTTTGCGAGGAGTAGAACTCGTAACCTCTATTGGAGAATAACTAATGTATTTGATCTTTTGAAAATGAGTTTAGGGAGGTGGCACATATGCCAATGTGATGATGTGACACTAATAAATTAGAAAACTTAGCATTTGTCATGATATAATTTGCCACTTCAGATTTAATATATTACTAGATAAATTCTCTATTTTATATTGAATTTGTAGTCAAGAAAGGGAGCGAGTATGACTGTGAATGAGTCTGTATCGGTTGGACAATGATTTTGGTATTTAAATATGCTAGGAGTATTTCATTTTTACTATCGATTGACGATTATTGTTTTATCTTTGCAAAGAGTTGAACTCATAACCTCTAATAGAGAATAAATAATGCATTTGACGTTTTGAAAATGAGTTTAGGGCGGTGCCACATAGGACAACGGGATGATGTCGGACAAATAAATTAGAAAAGCTAGTATGTGTCGTGATATAATTGTTGCTTCAGATTTCATAAATTATATAGATATGTGTCTCGATCAACTATATATGTACAATTTGTATAACAATGCAACATTATATATTGAATGGATAAGTTTTAAAATTTTTTTTTAAGAGTGTCACATCATAATCTTTAATATTCTAACATGTAAGAGAATGAGTTGTCAAGAAAATAGTATGTAACTCAATTTTAATATCGTTTATTCTTTTTATGATGTTAAAGAAAACAAAATTTAATTTTAGTCTTTAGATTCCTAAATATTTTTGTTTTTACGAAAATTGAACTTGTGACTTTCAATAGAGAATAAATATTGATTTTTTTGTGTTTGCAAGGAGTTGAACTCGTGACCTCTAAGAGAGAATCACTAATGCATTTGACCTTTTGAAAATCAATTTAGAAAGGTATCACATAGGACAATGGAAAGATGTGGGACAAATAAATTAGAAAAATTAGCACATGTCGTGATATAAGCCGCTACTTCAGATTTAATATATTACTAGAGAGAGACTCGCGCGATGCACATGGCGAATATGAATTTTGGATGTAGTATTATAAAATGTAGATTTTGAATTTGTTTATTATAAAAAATTTGTAATTGAGACGATACTATAAACATATTAAAAAGAGATAGTAAAAGTTTAAGTGAAGATAAATATGTTTGAATCATAGATATGCAATAAGACATCACAATTGAATTTTAAAACGTAAAATAAGTGTAATGAATTTCAATAATTTTTTTTAATATTTCCTTTCCTTTTTTTCAACATCTCTGAGAATATTTGTTCTTCATTATTTCGTGGACGTAAAACACTTCACATTCAAACTACTCACACTTTATATAACCATTCATGAAGGTCACCATTAAACTCCTAGATAAAATTCTCTATTTTATATTGAATTTGTAGTCAAGAAAGGGAGCGAGTATGACTTGTGAATGAGTATGTATCGGTTGGACGATGATTTTGGTATTTAAATATTCCAAGTGTTGTTATTTTTCACTATTGATTGGACGTTTATTATTTTGTCTTTGCAAGGAGTTGAACTCGTGACCTCTAATAGAGAATAATTAATGCATTTGACCTTTTGAAAATGAGTTAGGGAGGTGCCACATAGGATAATGGGATGACGTGGCACAAATAAATTGGAAAAGTTGGCATGTGTCCTGATATAATTTGTTGCTTCAGATTTAATATATTATATAGATATATAGATATCGATCTACTATATATGTACAATTTGTTCTAAGAGAGGCCCAAAAGTTGTATTTTTATAATTGTTACTACATAATCGATTATCTATTTTTTGTTTGCGATTTAAGTATTGATAATGTTATCACTTTTATTAAGAGACTAAAAATTGTTTTCATTTTCATAGGACTTAAATAAGTTCTTAAATTTTTTTTATCGACTTTCAATAGAGAATAAATATTGCATTTCTTTTGTCTTTGCAAGAAGTTGAATCGTGACCTCTACCGGACAATAACTAATATATTTAACCTTTTGAAAATAAGTTTAGGGAGGTGCCACATATGATAATGGGATGATGTGGCACAAATAAATTAGAAAAGTTAGCATGTGTCAGGACATAATTTGCCGGTTCAGATTTAATATATTTATTCTCTATTTAGATTTAAGTATTGATAATGTTATCACTTTAATTAAAAGACTAAAAATGGTTTTCATTTTCATACGAATAAATATTTTAAAATTAATTTTATCGACTTCCAATAGAAAATAAATATTGTAATTTTTTTGTCTTTGCGAGGAGTAGAACTCGTAACCTCT